>NC_056741.1:1729058358-1729133358 GCF_019279795.1 Protopterus annectens | reverse complement strand
CCGTGCAAGAGTCATTTTAGGAGCTCTCTTGCACCCCCCCTGCCGGCTGTTCCTGGATCACTCGACAGACATGTTGGCTGGATGGAATCTTACTCTACTCTTAGACTCCGTGCAAGCCTTCGTGAATCCGGCCCTGTGTGTGTGTGTGTGTGTGTGTGTGTGTGTGTGTGTGTGTGTGTGTGTGTGTGTGTGTGTGCACACGCGTGTGTGCATGTGTGTGCATGTGCGCGTGTGTGTGTGTGTGTGTGTGTGTGTGTGTGTGTGTGTGTGTGTGTGTGTGTGTGTGTGTGTGTGTGTGTATGTGTGTGTGTGTTTGAAATGAAGCCGTATTTTTACCTGTCTTTTTTGTGGTAACAGACTTCAGCTGAAAGATTCCCGTAATTAAAATGCACATACTTTTATAAACATCTGTAATATGAATAAATACCATCTTGTATCTCTGTCCATACCTCTCAACCTCTTCATGAAAAAAATCTGGACAAAGTCTAAAATAATGGGAGGACAAAGGCCCAAAAATAGTGACAGATTTTAAATATTAATCTTACAAATTTAGAAAGTTGCTATAGTAACATGGTTTGTATTAGCATGCATTTTCTGAAGGCTGTGAAGTCTGAAACTCAAATTTATGTTACTATTTAGTGACTTCCGTCCTCAGTGATTTACTACAAAATCACACATTTTAACTCTGACATACCAAAAATATGAGGCAAAAATCAGGACATTCTATGATAATTTGGACAGTTGAGATGTATCTCTCTGTCTTTCTGTATAAATGTTTCTTGCATTTTGTCTAAATTTGTTGTAAAAGATTGCTGTGTTTTACTTATTTTTTTGCTATCCTCAACAGTTCAAGCATGGAATGTTGATTGTGTAATAGCTGCCCTGTAACACAACCTGGAATATATTGCTGATTCTGTAAAACAGTGAGTCATGAAGGCCTGTATGACTGGCCAGGGCTCAGTTATGTGACTGAAAGGAAAAACAAGTGGCTTGTCCTTACCAGAAAAAATTAAGTTATAGAGAAGCTTTTCTCAAAGTAACAAACCACTGTAATCAAAACTATATACATTGTCTAATTTGGCATATGTGCATGTGTATTTATTTCTGTGTCAGTTTTAATAATTATGTTTGTGATGGAGGAGTTATTATGAATCTGCTCATTAATTTGAGATGCAATCAGTAGTTTGGGGTGATTTGTTATTACATGTGCATGAAATGCCTTTGATGCACAGATAACCTGTAATATGGTCACATTACATTTGCCTTACAGGCACAAAGGAACATTAAGGTGATCTTCTTTATGCATTTAGCATTCTGCCACCCATCCAAACCTGTCTTTGTCCCTCTCACATTTTCATCCTACCAAATGCATTCCTGAGTATCCTTACATATTCCTTTCCCATCCCATAATCCAGTAGTCCATTATTTATTTAATTAGTTAGCATGCTTACCGAAGTAGTACACTGATTACAACAAACCATTTTGTCTGCACAGCCTGTGTGAAGAAATTCACAAAAAATAAATAAAAAACAGAATGAATTCACAGACAGAGTAATCACAGGTAGATAGTTCCATAGACAATTGGTACATTATATAAATATTAACAGAATAGAAAAAATAAGTGTACATTAATTGTAGTAGTAAATATGAGAGGGATGAACAGGTGAGAACAGAAGGTCAAAGTAGAAGTGAGGCAGGTGAGAAGGGAGATACATTGTGTTCAATAGAAAACCACTTGCAGTCAGATTTTTGTTGGAGGTATTTTTTGATTTGAGCTCTGAACGTGGAGGAAGAAGAGACTTTTTAGGAGCGGGGGAGGGATTGCTGGAGTTAGGATGCTAGAATGGAGAAGGAATGGTCAGTACACTGCAATTTGTTTTAGGGTGTCTGGAATGAGGTAATTATTTGGGAGAGGTTGTATGGAGTTGTTTTATTATGGAGTAGCTGCAGTAGCTGGAAAGGTGCCTGGATGAAGAAGACCAAAAAGAATTGAATATAGGAGTAGCTCAACTCTGCAGAAGACTGCTAAGCATTTGGCTTTGGACAGGATTATACAGTGGGTTCCTGAGGAGGGCTATTGGAAATGAATCGGCAGATTTTGTTTTCAGTGGACTGTAGCATGGATGAGTTTTTCTAGAGGCTGTGTCTATGATGGATGATCAGTGTTTTTGTTGAGTAAGGAAGATTCCTTTGACTACTGCAGCTATACCTGCTCTAGAGAGAAACAGAGTGATTTTCTAGGACCAGAATAAAAGAGAACTGAATTTTTTCTGGTGTTTGCAATGTTGCTTTGGAAGTTAAGTGGTTGTCAACCCATAATCCTAAGTAAAGGATGTGGTTGTTTCTTTTGGAGAACTATTGATATCTGCAATGTTGAGAACTGTAGGAGATTTTTTTCAGCATTTCTGAGGTTGCAACTATCGTAATTTTTCTTTTGGAGATAGGAGTAACTTATGGTCGTTTAGTCAAGAATTAAGGGACTAGAAGTCAGACTGAAGCTGGGTTTGAGTAGCTGACTGAATCAAAGAATAACCATATCATCGGCATAAAGAGTGATAGGAAATTAGGGAGATCAGAGAGTAGTTTGTCAATAAAGACTGAAAATAACAGTGGAGGCAAGTGTGTTTTCCTGGGACATTCCTCAGGTAAGGGATGCTGGAGATGATAAGGACAAGACTATTTTTTATTTGAAATACCTTTTGACTAAGAAATGCTGGAGCCAGGTGGCAGTTTTGGGGCTAAACCTGATTTATTGGATAGAGTGATGAAGCAAGAGATATTTGACAAGATCAAACACTTTGGTATGTTCAATGAGGATAGCTCCTGAAATGTTTCCTTTATCCATGAAAAGGAGTTCATCTGTAAGTGACCATGGTGCTGTCATTGTATTCTGGCCAGCCCATAATCCATGCAGTTTGTTTGAGAAGGTGGTTGTGTTGAATGTAAGTGGACAATTGGTTGTAGACAATATTTCCATGTAATATCTCAATTGTAGGGAGTATGGAGAAAGGGTAGAAGTAGTGGGCATTTTCTGACAGAGGTTGTTTGGAGAGGGGTTTAACAAAAGAAAGAGCAAATTTTTTTCATATGTTTGGCTCTGTACTTTGCATTAAGCAGAGGTTATAAATGTGAAGGAGAGATGTGGTAAGGGAGTCTTTGCTGAGCGATATAAACCAAGTAGGTCATCAGCAGGAGGGGGTCATCCAGGGGAATGATTTCTAGTAGTGGGTCAAGGTTATTGTGTGTAATTTTCTTAAAATAGAGGAGTGGGATAAAATTAAGTTTACTAGGTGAGTTTGATGGTGTGGTAAAGATTGCTGTACTAGACAGGTATCTGAATAACTTGAGAAAGTCAGAGGTTGAGATGTGGCCTTGAGAAATCTTGATGACAACCTGGAGAAAGGTCGAATCTGTGAATTTTCAGCCTGTGAAAAGATTTGTTTCCTGCTAGAAATGTTTGGGTTTGCCTATCAAAGGAAGTTGTTTGTCTTTGAAATAGTTGGTTTTGTGCCCGAGTATCATTTACTTAGTTATATTACATATAAAGGTAAAGGCAGTATGATTTTCTGGCAAGGGATTTTGTCTCCATGAAGATCATGCATTGTCCCTAAGTGTGAGCAGAGCTTTCACTTCAGTGGTTTGCCAGAGGGATTTGTTGTATTTGAAAAGGCTCTCTGCGACACGGAAGAATTTGTTTTGAAGTCGAAGGAGGGTATGTCTAAGAACTAGGTGAGGTCCTGTAAGTGTAATGGGAGATGACTCAAAAGATGCTAGGTGTTGTTTTGAAGTAGTCTGTATTGACGGTAGATCTGGGACTGAAGCTAATTAGTTTGGGGGACAGTTTTGGAGACTGGTGAATAATCTGGAAGTTTATCAGGGAGTGGTCACTGAATAAGGGTGGAAGAACAGACATATTGTAGATGATGGCAGGAGGAGTTGTTAGTGATTAGCAGAACCAAGAGGTGAGTGTTTGTTAATTCAGAGATTTGAATGAGTACTGTCCTTGACTAACTGCATAAGGTTGATATTGGCTAAAGGATTTGGCTATGTAATTTCTCAAGGGAGGGACCTAGGTAATTTAGGTTACAATCTCCTTGAATAACTATATTATTATAGCTGTGGGCAGCTAAGGTGATTGTAAGAATAAAGGATTTAAATTTGTTAAGAGAGACAGGAGGAGGAAGGTAGGTGACTTCTATTATGATATGACTGTTCTTCTAGGATGGAAAATTTAGAAGGATCCATTTAGGTTCAGCATCTGAGGAGGTATTTGCTTGAGGTTAAAGACTGTTTTTTCATAGAATGTGAGTGCCACTGCAGATCTTGTGTCTTGAGGTATTTATATGAGGGAGGGAGGTAGATGCTGAAAATTAGGATTGTTTTGTTTGAGACATGTTTCAGTGGTATTTATGATACTGGCTGAGTGGGTTACCAGGAAGGTGTTTATCTGGTCAAGTGTACTAGAGATGCTTTGGGCAATAATTAATGTACAGGAGAAAGTGGAGGTTTTGGGAAAAGTTAATGGTGTTATGTGGTGGGAGGGACCTGGACTGGATTCAATGTTGTCTTTGAGTAGGAGTATGAACAGGATGGGGGTTAATTTATAGAAATGTTTAGGAAGTTGAGGTGGGGTGGTTGTAGTGGGTCTATATTACGAAGTTGAATGATAAAAAGAGTGAAAGCTCTTTTATCGAACACTAAAAGTCAAAAGCACTGAATACCGAACACACAGAACAGCGATTTTTTTCCCAGGGAAAAAAAAATTGCTGGGCTGTTTTTGAGACTTTGCCATTTCCTCCATTGTGGTGCAATCTCGGAGTTGGTATATTTAAGTAGGGGGTGTGGGGGCACAACCAACATTGGGGGGTGGCGGGTGAAGCTCCACACTCTACTTTGTGTTTGGATTTTTTTTTTTTGCGGAGCAGTGATTTTTTTCCCTGGGAAAAAAATTGCTGTTCCATGTGTTTGACCTTTACTGCTTTCGGTTTTTAGTGTTCAATAAGAGCATTTGCTATTTTTATCGTTCAACGTCATGCTATAGCCTTGTTGGAGTTTGGTAGGATTGGAAGAAATGAGGTAAAGGGAATGTAAATCTATGTTGTGTGGGAGTGTTAGATGGAGAATAGAGTGTGTAAATGAGTGGGAAAGGTCTTGGGGTTCATGTGAATGATTGTGGAACTTTGCGTTAGGCTACTAAAGGGTAGGTTGGAGAGGAGCTGGGGTTACTGATGGTATAGTCCAGTGGGTTAAAGAAAGGAGGAGGAGGAGGAGGAAGATGGAAAGGGGAAGAAGCAACATGGAGAGAAGGGTAGAATTCGAGATTCTAAAGGGGAACCATGTATATATATGTATATATATATATATATATATATATATATATATATATATATATATGGGAGCCCTTCATTTGTTCGAACTTTCAAATGTTCGAAACTCATATGGCCGACACCATATGAGTGAACGTTTGAAAGGCCTACAAATGATAGCAGAGATCCCGCTACAGTGCGGGACTGGGAGATTCCTCTTTCCTGCACTGTAGTGCGATCTCAGAGTGAGAATATTTAAGTAGCAGGGGGTGCAGGGAGTGCAGGGAGGCTTTCCCCCCTGTATAATATAGTTTTACTGTGTTTACAAGTAGGCTAATGGTGCTATTTCAGGATGCCGGTCTTTCAGAATGTCGATCATATGGTGTTGGCCATATGAAAGTCGGCATTTTGAATGGTCGACATTCTAAAGTAGATTTATATAAATATATATATATATATATATATATATATATATATATATATATATCTAAACTGGGGGTAAGTAAAACAAAGGTACCCTAATTGTTAAAACTAATGGAGTTCCCCTTCATGATAAGAAACAAGTGTGCAAGGTGGTGAGCTTCAGATTACGGACTGAGTCCCCTTGCAGGTACTTGACTAAATGCAGCCTGTTTCACAAGGTAATGAAGATGAGCTATTAAACTGCACTCTTCCAAGATGAGAGGTGAGGAAGCTTTGAATCATTATTGCTTTATTTCAACACAAGGAACAGCGTTTCAGGAATAAATCTGAACAGGGGAACACATGCCTTCACAGACTTGCTCAGGACTGGCCAGAAATTCATTTTACTTTCTTTACATTTATGGTTGGATTGCTGGAAAGGTAAAAAAAAAAAACAAAGGGGTGGGCAGTCCTCTCAAGGTCTTCGGACAAGAATTCTGGACAGAGCAAACAATAATGGGGAGAAAAGTTGTTAGAATAATAAAATTGTATTTGTATGCATTTTCTGAAGGATATGAAATCTGACAGTCAAATATCTGTCATTACGTAGTGACTTCTTTCCTCACTGATTGGCCAAAAAACACAAATTTATTTATTTGACATTTGTTAACCAGGAAAATCCAAATGGGAAGAAAATCTCCAAATAAAGACTGGCAGAAAAGAATAATTAAATACAGGACATTAAACAGTGAGAAATTACATATGGTAAAAAAATACATGATTTATAAAAAAAAAAAAAAAACATACATTCATGAAGCTTGCTCCAGGCGCAGGCATAGCGTAGGCGGAATAACGCCAAATATGGCTGTCGGGCGATTCAGGTATGATCCAATACCATGTGCACTACCGGTGTACGCCAGAACTGCGCAGCCCTCGGCATAGGTATGCTAATCACCCCATGCGCAGTGTCGCACCATGCAAATGAAGGCAGATAGTGATTCACGAAGTGGTGCAGGTGTAGCGTAAGCCCGCGGAAATGTAAACCAAAAAACATGGTTTACATTTTCCCAAACAGAACATCGGAGCTATGGAAGCGGACCAGACTCATGTATTACAAAGTTAACATATGCCAACGGCTAAATACATAAGAAAAGATGCACAACACCTAAAAAATGTTTAATGTCATGTCCACAGTAATGCACAGTACAACCGCAGGGCATGTGTGCGCAAACTGGAACATAAAGAAAATATATAAAAATGTCATAAAATCGCAATGTAATACAAAGCAGGTTTACACCATAATACACAATTGTAGGCATGGAACACCACAACCAAGGTGCAAGGGTTGCTAAGGGCCTGCAACACTGTTTGGTGCGGTAACTATAAATTAGTAGTCAATGTCATGCAAACGAGGCAGATAATACTGAAATGCAAATGTCCCACCGGATGAAGGTTGAACCATATGGCGCAGTGCTATAATACCGAGGAGTGGCTCAGAGGAGATACATGACATCAGCAGAGGGGTGTGCCACCTTAGCAGCAAGCAGATTGGAGCAATGCAAACTGGCCTGGCCATTGCTAAGCAAAGCTGCAGGACAGGGGTGGGGAGGAAGGTATAGAATTGTTTAGTTGAGAGCACACATGGTGCCCAAAAGCGCATGTGTACGGGGATGAAAACGTGCCTGAAACCTAGTAAGCGGATGCACGCGGCGTGAACAATAGCACAAACAGGAAGGTCAGGGGAAGAAAAGAAGGAAATGCCGAAGTAGGGTAATTGGCGTACTAATGAGCAATCAACACCAATCAACTCACGGCGGCCAATCGACGGCAGCTGTCAAGTCTGCTTGCAGAAACCTGCAAAACAGGATAGTGGAGGCATCGGAATGCAAAGAAAGGAGGGGAGGCATTAGATTGCAAAGATAGGAGATCTGTCATAGCAGAGCAAAGCAAACTGACAGTAGACAGGCAATAGCACACATTACGCAAGATACGCCAGGTCTAGGAAAGTACAAATGAAAGCAGGCTGCTGGATGCATGCCAGAAAATGGTAGGTGGAACGTGCAGAAATGTAAAGGGAAGGTCAAGAGGTAATCCATGGCAGCCAAATGTAATTCAACACCAAAGGCACCACAATAGTAGTTCCGGTAGTAAAACACATAAGATACCCTGTAGCTACGATCATACATACACACCCTAAGGCATCATCAGTGTTCACAGCACAATAGTATAAAGTGTGAAAACACCCTACACACACCTGTGAATTCCCAAACACTGCACCATAGGTGTAAACACATGGGTAACTTTTAAAATGTACATGTTGGGAGCTGCCATAGCTGTGATTCATCAGCATGTGTTAGAGACTGACGGTGTTGTGGATGATGATGCCGACAACCACCGCAGGCCCCGGAGGAGGAGAAGAGTGTTCAGACAAAGGGTAACCTACCAGGGGCTACATGATCTGGAGATAGTAGTGTTACAGGGTGGACAGGGACATTTTACAGCAAATAGTGGAGCTGTGCCGGCCACGCCTGAGAACCAGAAATAACAGAGGGGAACCCATCCCAGTGGACACGAAGGTATGTGTAACCATGTGAATACTAGCCACAGGTACCTTTCAAAGGCCAACTGGAGATATAATGGGGATCTCACAGGCATCAGCATCCAGGGTACTACACCAGTTCCTGGATGTCATGTTACCACATGCCAATGAGTATATATACTTCCCCCGAACTCAGGAAAAGTTGGCCAGCAATATGCGTCACTTCCACCGTGTTGCACACTACCCGGAGGTACTGGGTGTGATAGACTGCATGCACATACAAATCAAGTCACCACCCGGTGAGCATGGTAGGCGCTACATAAACCACAAGGGATTCCACTCCATCAACTGCCAGGTCGTGTGCAATGCCCAGGGCATTATCATGGATGTGTGCACTGGCAGCCCTGGAAGCTACCATGACTCCCATATCTGGCATGCCTCACAGCTGTATCAGGTATTTGTCAGGGGGGACACCCCACATGGCCACCTTGTGGGGGATGCTGGCTATGCAATGGAGCCGTGGATGATGACTCCCATCAGAAATGTGCACATACCCATGCAAGAATGCCATAATGAGGCACACGCACAAACCAGAATCATCATAGAGCGTGTGTTCGGGATGCTGAAATCATGGTTCTGGTGCTTGGACACATCTGATGGAGCCTTGCAGTACTCTCCAGGCACATGTGCCCACATTGTCATAGTATGTGCCATGCTACATAATATGATCCTGCAGAAACAGCTGCAGCAGGGACAAAATGGTGAAGGCCCTCATAGCCCACCGCAATTGTCAAGGCCATCACAGGCATAGAGGGATTCAGACCATGAACACACTGTGCCAGCCCCAGTAGGCAGACCGAGGCATGCCCAATATGCCTACGCCTTGGCAAAGAGGGAACGTATAGCACATACTCTGACAGTGTAGGCCCTTACAGACTGACACACCTCTCCACCTGCACACACAGTAAAATGGATGGCACACAAGCACAACCACCTGTAAATTGTAATGTATAGGTGGCCCACTGTGTGAATCCCACATAGGCAGCCCTCAAACATTGTACACACAACAGCTATTGGAACAAGGAATGTCAACACCTGAACAGTACATGCGCCTATCAACATATGGTGGTGCTGTGTGTATAGGTTCCCAGGTACAACGATAGGTTCACAGCCGACTGTCAGAGGCCATACACCAAATGGGGCAAACAGTGTCCGCTGTCACCACAACATCGAGTAACCAACTGTCACGTAGAGGAGCAGAGGCAATCATGGGAGCACATGTGTGTAAGCACTGTTCTGCACACACTTAGCACAGAGTCCCTACTGAATTAATGACGGGCTCCACATAATATAATCATGGATGTTGTGTCAAGGCATGGGGTGTACCCATGACAGGTATTCGTCACCCCAGCATACTCCACCCATGGTCATTTGAAGGTGCAGCACAGTATCGTGTGTGGCTCACTGAGATATATACACCCAATGCTGGAGCCATCCAGTAAACATCACATGGACATACCATTAACTGGACTCATCAATATGTAAACTAACTAAGTTACCCATGTGAGTGCAGTATGGAGTAACAGCCGTAGTATATTCCACGTACAGAATGACATAACACGTGTACAAATCCCAGATGGCCATATGTTAAATGCAGTGACCGTCGTGCATGTTCCCGGTCCCACGTCCTGCAAGGGATGTAACGTAATCCGGAAGGCACGAGTAATGCATGTCAGATGCAGGTCAGCAGATCATGTTTAGCACACGTTACCGGGAATATGCATTGCCCACTGCTGGTAAGCGACGTTTAAATATGACTATATGGATATGCGTGAAACAGGGATAAGCTACTCCGAATATCATGCAGATTATGGTCAGTGATGTCCAGAACAGGTGAAACCAGCATTATTCACCCCTGTACTAATAGCGCCTGCTCTGAAGGGTAAAACGACCACTGCCAGGTGTAGAACATGCAATCATGTATAGAATCACCTAACACTATTGCTAGGCAAGATGTATCTATGGTAGGGTTGCCACCTCTTCAAATGACCAATGTGGGACATACATCAGATGTCTGCAGGCCGACACATACACCCGGCCAGTACGAAATTCAGAACTTCACTGTTTTGCCTAGATAAAAGCTCATTCTTGCAATGTTTACTTACTTATTCTGTTTCTAGAACATATAGGTTGTTCAGATACAGAATAACTGTTTTATGCAACTATTACATAAACTATAGGAAATAAGTATGTTCTAAAATCCCAGGACATTTGCCATGTTCACAAATATTTTGCAGGACACAACTGCCCAAAGAGGGACTGTCCCTCGCAGAGTGGGACAGCTGCAACCCTAACCTACGGCAGGTGTGTAATGTGACAGTTACAGACACAAACATGCGGAGTCCAGGAAACAGTATACACCAACAAGTACACAATGAAAGGTGTAGCTTGCCTGTCACTTTCCCCGTCAGATATATATATATATATATATATATATATATATATATATATATATATATATATGTACACATATATACATATATATAATACAGATAGAAAGGGTGATAGAGTGATATATGTTGATATATATGGATTCAGCAATATCTGCAAATATATATAGATAGGTCAACGACATTCATAACACCTTAGAGGTACAAATAAATAGGATACCGCCAACTATGGAATGTATAACATACCAACATGCGTAACCAAGAGGCTGAAAGACCGAAAGAACACAGTACCGGAACAGTACAACCGCGAGTAATAGTATGATGAAATGAAGGGACATTTAGTTACCGCTGCCGGTGTTGCGGTCCACGTAAGTACTGCATTCATCTGTGTTTGTGAGCACCGTAGTCTGTGTATGTGTGTGTTGAGGGTGCCGTGTGCATCCCCATGTGACTGTAATGTGTGTGTCCGCATCATGTGTCTGTTAGTGCCAACTTGGAGGTAGATCATTATGGTAGGTGTGGGTATAGCTAGCCGTAGGCATACGGTTACCACCTGTCCCACATTAGGAGGGACAGCCCCTCCCTGGGCAGGTGTGTCCTGACATAAAACATTACAAAGGGCAAATGTCCGGGATTGTAGGACATTAATATGCCCCATATATAATGTAATAGTTGCATTAAATAGTTATGCCTGTATGTAAGAAATGTAAATGTTACATGCAATATGATAAGTAGCCAAAGTCCCACAATAGGTATGTATTGAGGATAAAAGTATCTGCTAACCTGTGTACTGAGCGTGGCTATGTGTTGGCCTGTAAACACCGCTGTGCATCCCGCAAGTGTCCAACAATGGCCATATGAAAAGGTGGCAACCATGGCAAAGAGGTTCTGTTACCAACACAACTGCAAAGACTGCAAATACCTGGGACAGAAATACATGGGATAGCTGTCAGTTAGACATATCCCTTTACATATCGCTGCAATTCCGGAGGTATGGAAGTATCAACCTCACCTGCATACTATATAGAAACCAATTAACAATGGCCCAATGTACAATCCCGTAACATAAGTCTACTAACTGATGGCTCTTTAATTAGGGACGGAGCCCACACACATATATATGGAATATGTAGAAATGCAAGCCCCACAAACCTGTATATGCTACGTACACCCACCAACATCCCCCACACTAGAAACTATAGCAATACAGACTGCAATAACAGCACAAATATCCAGTTAGTCAATTACACCTGCAGAATCGTCAACATAACTTGTGAGAGATATAATTAAAGGCGCCATGCAAAATTGCAGCCGTTATATAATGGAACAAACGGCGATGTTACAGGTTTTGTTTGCAATAGTCCGTTATCAGATGTTGGGATGACAGGAACACCCACATGTTGAACCACATACTCTAGCTGTCACACACAATCCATGCGGGACATGAATCCAAAGTATAATTGTCTCTATGCATAGCAGTTGTAATTACACATAAAAAAACACAATACAGGCCATCTCCCCAAAGGTAGGGCAAATGGGCAATGCTCAAGTGGAGAATTAAATTATACCCCACTGTTGCCGCGTAATTGGCGAATGGAGTAGCTGCACAGCTGATATGCAAGTAATTAGTCACTTAGGAACACCAATTGGCGGGAGGAAACTACATGTTACAAGTATCGACGTATATAAGGATGACTTGCCAGACATTCAAACCTTATGCTCATACAAAATACCTGTTTAAGCAGTGTGAGAGAGATAGAGACAAAAGTCTGTAACGATAACAAGGTATGTAGAACACTCGGTATGTAAGTTTATGTATAGCATGTTTTTTATTAATTATTTACTGTATGTATAGCCTGGTTTGCATTAATTAAAAGTGTCCGCAATGCATAAAGTGGGAAAAGGTATTTATGTAGTGATGTCTTGCTGAGCATACTAACGCATGTAGAAACTGTGCGTCCAGCAGTGGGCCACAAGGTACACATCACAGACACCACAACGGATGCTACATGAGGGCTTTAAACAGAACAGTTCCATACAACCCGCTGTCAGTTGTAGGGTATGTCCAACAAGTACGTGCCATAGCAGTGGATAGTATATGTTGATATACTGTCACAGTAGGCATGTGTATGGGCATATAATGACAATGACATGTCTAAGGTGGTCCCACTGTGAAAGTATGCTTTGCATTATGGGATACTATGTGAAATATGTGTAATGTATAGTATTGTAGGTAGATATGTCAGATAGTCTACACACCATAACAGGCATATCATGCATACCAAAGGTATCGTCTATTGGCATGCATAATAACAGGATACATATGGCTTGTAGGGACTGGACATTGCAATAGCATGATAGCTAATCTAAATGGAAGGGCTACCAAGTAACCATGCACAAAGGACATGTAATAGCTTCACAGGTTCATAGTGGGGTACTATGCAGTCTGGCAAGTCTATGTGTAAGCACAACTACAGTGTTCACACCAGTGGCACCTCTCTAGGGTAGTGTCCTGTGAACAGCAGAGCCATGTGTTACCTGCACCTCTGCACAGTACAGCCACTGCAGTGATCCCTGACGTACATGTGTCTCCCAACCACCAAGGGAGGTATCACATGAACAGTGCTACTGAGTGTCCTTGCGTGATGTACATAGGACTCATGTTCCAAAGCATGGTGAGTGACCGGTTTGGGAATGTAACCCTCAAGCACATCCCACTCATTGTTGCATGTGTGCACATATCCATGAGCATGTTGCTCACAGTGGCTTTTGCTTATGTCACGTATGTGGAGTATATCCATTAATATTGTTGTGGACATGGGCCCTGTCTGTTCAGCAGAGGTCACCCCTGAGTATGTAGTATGCAAATGTGTACAGATGTGGTGTCTGTAGTTCAGCAGCATACTTTAACTGTCGGAGCTCAATAAATGTCATGGCGTGTTAATGGTGTGGTATGTAAAGCTGTAGCTGTTGTGTAAAGTACACCCTAAATGGGATGGTGTACACTTGAATGTGTGTAGAAGTCTTGAGTTCAGAGGTACAATGGGTGCCTATGTACCAGCTACACACCCAGTACAGATAAGTGTGGCCATGTAGAAGGATATCCACGCCACAGTGGCAATACGGCAACCACAGGAGTGGGTGCGACATACGTGTGTACTACAAACATGTACAATGTGACATGTATGTAGGGGACTATCACCTATGTGATAGTCAGTGGGTGAATGGTGTAATGCAAAGGTGATGTTCATGCACCTTGTGTCATGCAGCTTGAGGCCATGATATTCATATCAGGTATCTGTCACAGTGACACCCGTATGGATGGAGTCAGTATCAGCTGGTGGATCAATCATGGCGCTTTGTATGCAGGGGTTTGTAAAGCTAGGCAGGGAAAGTCCCTCTGTGCTAGCCTGTACCTCAGGGAAGCATATACTGAACATGAGGGGCCCAATGACTGAGGACTGTGGTATGGCAGATGTAACTGAAATGCAGTAGGTACTATGGTATGCTGCCCTCATTGTGTGTGTCCTGTCCATGAGCCACATTGCATAACATCCTGAGACATAGGGTACGATGTGCAGGTGGATGTGTATGCTGTCAATACCAGAATAGAGAATGGTGCTGAAAGGCAATGAGAGGACAGTGCAGGATGTGTGGACTCCCATACCATCATCAACTACCCTGGTAACTGTATGAAAGGAGTCCACCAGGTGTAGGGGCCATGCTCTGGCCCTAACAAGTCCAACCTGGGTGGCATCAAAGGACCGGAGCCCAACAATGTCTCTGTGAATGACGTCCCTGATGATGTGCCCCATAGCCATGCAAAACAGTCCAGTTAGGTGTGTAGGATTATAGTCCCACTTGTGCATTGTGGTGCCACCTGTGTGGAGTGTGATAAATGTTGCTGTGTGCCACTCAGGGGCCACAATGTCTGATACAAGGCTATTACTGAATATGGTGGCCTAGTGGGGAGACATGTCATTCAGAGGTTTGTGGACATCACAGCCTGGGACTTTGGAAGGTGACATGGGGCCAGTGTCCGAGGACATATAGAGTGCAGGTTAGTACTGTGTAGGTGTGACCGCAGGGACACCGCAATGTCCCTGCATGGATTATGGCCCTGTAGTGAGTGAGAGGGTGTAATGTTAGCATTGAATCCATCCGCCTTGCCAACATCACCTGGGTCTGTAATGTTCCTGAGTGACTGTCGTATGTGAGAGCAGATGTGGGTGTTGCCAACGACTACTGACATACCACCATAATGCCTTGTGGTACACCCCGGAAAGTGTCGCAGTAATGTTTATGTAGCTAGTCTTGGAGTATGTGATGAGGGATCTCATGGCCCTACCAAGGCTGACCAGTGGGCTACCCCACCCATTGGATTGTACACCACTGTGCAACAGCCTACCCCTGTTGTTGTACATTATGTCCATGGAACTTGACCACCAGAGCCGTGTCTGTTATCTGGTGTGTACCATCATGGCTCTGTGTGGAATAGCATGATCCATGCAGTCGTGTACGTGCTAATGAAGTGCACTGGGGTTTGTTTCAACATTTGTAAGTGCATTGTCCATCTGCACAGGTGTCATGACGTTAACAACCGCTGTCATAAGACGTCTGTAGTAGGTGTTGTAGTACTCATGTACTGTGTATGCCGTGAAGGGTGTGGTGCCGGGATGTGGCTAACAAGGTTGATTAGCATATGTTCGGAATGATCGATTAGTTTCTATGGAAAGAGACGAAAACACAGTGTTTAAATTTCAACACGTTTATGTTATATGCTTCAAACTGCATGTGGACCTTGGTTAAATAAAGCGGATTTTTATACATTTGGTTTGGATGGTAGCTGGAGTCATTGCTTTGCCTTTTGCACCTTGGTTTATGTTTTTTTTGGTTTCATGCAAAAATCACCTTCAAATTGACTGATATATATATATATATATATATATATATATATATATATATATATATATATGAAAACAGTGTGTGTGTGTGTGTGTGTGTGTGTGTGTGTGTGTGTGTGAATTTTGCTTGCGAATTGTAGACATATCTCAGCAAGAAATATCTAAATCTGGTTTTAAAAAAATGTCCTAAATGTGGGCAGAACATGTCCATCACTGATGGATACTCTGAGTGTTTATATTGTTTGGGTGAAGCTCACCTTCAAGAGGACTGCTTGATATGCCACTAGGACGTTACATGAGAGGAAGAGTAAATTGGTTGCTAGAGGTCTGGTAAAGTCCTCTTTTTAGGAGTCATTAGATAAGGACGATACCCAAAATCTTCAATGACTTCTTCTACGTTGGAGCCAAAGAAAAGCTTATCGACCACTAACGTCAAAGACAAATCATCTTCTTGGTGCCACAAATATTTGAGCCGATGGCTGTGCTTGTTGGTAGGAGCTGATCACTGGTTTTGGAGCCAGTATCTCCTACCCTTAAGTCGCCCATTCTTCAGTCGGTGGCTTCTTCTATAACGTTTTCTCGATCCTCAAGACTTTCTGACATGGATGTGGATCGTGCGGTGCAGAGGCTTCTGCAGACACTGTCGCTGGCCAAACTTTTGTTGGGGCTGACTCTTGGGGCTTTGGAACTGACCAGGACCTAGCCTGCTACTTCGGTTCCTCCTCCTATCTGACTCAAGGCAATGGAGCTAGTGTGCTCAGAGCTGATGATTATGGAACCATTGGGGCCAGCACCTGTTCCAGGTCTGGCAGTTCTGACTACTCGGACTTCCTCTGTGCCGACTCTGGAGTCTGGGGCCAACACTCGCCTGTCAGGTCCAGGGAGGATAGTCAAACCGAACTTTTGGTTCTGACTTTGCCTTTTTGGGCTTCAGCTTGGGTGAGTTCAGCGCCTACGTCTGGCTCAAAGCCCACCACGTTGGTGCCGGGGGAATCACCTGCTTCTTCGGATGCAGGGGTTCCTTCGCATTGGAGCCAGGGGGCTTTCGATGCCATGAGGAGAGTGTTGTCCCCTCAGGCAACAGCATCATCAGAGCCAGCAGCCTCCTCCCCTAAAGCACCTGTGTCTACCTCTGCTTCCCTGGTTCCACAAAAGCATAGAGACCCAGAGCCTCAGGACATCCCATTGGGTGAGCTCTGCTCTTCCAAGACCTCACCATAAGCTCCCACTGAGGAGGTTCACAGGAAGAGACTTTTCAAGAGGAAGCATCTGGACTCCCCACAGGAATCCGTCACTTCAGACACTGACTTAGATGAGTCAGAAGGGTCCCCAAGGTTCCCCTCTGAGGATATCTCTTTTGGAAATATCTTGGAAATAGTTAGAGGGGTATCTAGCAACTCATCAACACTACTGGGAGATACTCTACAGGGTTCAGTAGCTGCAGGGGTCTCAGATAAAGTAACTTCCCAGCTTTCTATCCTCAATTCCCTTGTAAACTCTTCCATGCACCTTGTCTCATATGCAGCTGATGGAACGAGCAGGGCAGCGAGTACAGGAATTGCTCTTAGGAGACATTCCTGGATGCGCTTATGTTCCTTTGCAGAGCCCTTTAAGTCATCCTTTGTTAACACCCCTTTTGATGGCTCGTCCCTGTTTGGAACCAAAGTGAAGGACATGCTTACCAGGTGTGAGCAAGAAGGAAAGTCTGTTTTTCCACCCTTACCAGACCTTACTCCAAAGGTCAGAAGGGAGGAAAGATGTGGTTCCATAAAACTCAAGGAGCGTTTCAGGACACACATGGTGAACACCCCTCCGGAGGCAGAGGAGGGGGTAATAATGGAAGATGCCATCCACATGGCAGAGTGGGTCCATGTAATTAGGGTGACAGAGATCAGTTCTTTGGGAAGTCCTATCAGCGCTCTTGAGAGGAGGCCCATCTGCCCATCTCTGGAGGCAGTCGGTGGATGCTTATCTTTGTACTCAGAAGCCTGGCTAAAAATAACAAGACAGCTGGGTACAAAGCATCATATCCGGAGGCTACTCTCTTCCTTTTTCCACCCGATCTCCCTCAATAAGAAAAATCCCAGACATTCCACCCAGTCAGAGGGAACAAGCAATCAAAGGTTGATGAAAAAAGTGTCATGCAAATGAGTCCCAGCAGACCAGATAGGATCCAGAACTTACTCACGTTCTTTTTAATTCCATAGAAAACAGGGGACTGAAGGCCCATACTGGATCTCAGCAGACTGAACAAATCAGTGTAAAAGATAAAGTTCCAGATGGCCATGCTAGAGTCGATACTCCTGTTTTTAGGGATAGACAATTGGATGTGCTCGATAGATCTCCAGGATGCATACTACCACATAAAAATGGCCAGACCATCCAGGAGTCATCTGCACTTTCTGCTAGGGACCCAGTCATTACCAGTTTCGAGCTCTGCCCTTTGGTCTCACTGCAGCCCCCAGAGTGTTCACCAAATGCATGGCAGTAGTCATGGCTCATCTGAGACACTTACGGTTCTACATGTTTCCATACCTAGACGACTGGCTCCTTACACCACCACCAGGCATCAACTCATTCAAACAAGGGACACCACTATGAATCTATGCAACCAGTTGGGGATTACCGTAAATTTAGAAAAGTCTGCCTTATTGCCGTCACAGCATTCTGTTTTTATAGGAGCAGACCAACACTATGACCTTAAAACTTCCACCAGAAAGGGTGTCTTCTCTTCGACAGCAGGTTCAAACTCTTCTCTTAAACAAAAAGCCCCAGCGTCTATGGCTCTCAAATTGTTGGGTACAATGGCAGCAGCAATCATTGCAATCCCATTGGGTCAGATGCACATGCGCATACTACAATGTCTTCTTTTCACACAATGGATCTTTCAAGATCTCCCAATGTCTCATCAAATTATGATCACAAACTCCTGCAAGAAGGTGTCTACCATCACATTGGGTGATGATAGGCTGTCCCTTTGTTTTACCTGCACCGTTTGCCACAGTGACCAAAGATGGTTCCCTGATAGGGTGGAGGGGCATTATCAGGGAAGAACAGTCCAAGGGACATGGAAACAACACAAGGCCAACCTGCACATCAATATACTAGAGATGTGAGTGGTACTTCTAGTGTTGCAGTCCTTTCAAGACTCTCTTCCTCTAGGGAGAATTGCGATACAGACAGTAGTCTGGTACATAAAGAAGGATGGACCAAATCTTACCCCCTATGTCGAGAGGCCCTGAGGGCATGGCAGTGGGTGACCTCCACCCAGCACTTTTTGATAGCAACACACATCCTGGGGAGGTCCAACATGATAGTAGACAAACTGAGCAGGGCAATTCTATCACCTCACAAGTGGTCCCTGAAGAAAGAAGTAGCAGAAAGGATATTCCGCAGATGGGGCCAGCCTTGCTGCAATCTTTGCAACTCCCACAAACACCAAATGCAGCAGCTATTTTGCCCTAATTCACCCTCTGGGAGATGCCCCAAGTGCCCTGGAAGGATCATCATTTTAATAGCCCCTTACTGGCCTCATCAGATTTGGTTCCCTTTCCTCCGGCCCCATCTATTGGAAGAATCTTGGATCTAGACCCAGTTCCAGACCATCTGATTTATTCATCTGGGGCTCTTCATCCTTCTCTTCAGTCCCTCAAATTGACAGCTTGGCTGCTTCAATTCTAAATATAGACAGGTTTCAGAATCTTTCCACTGCAGCTCAACATATTTTAACATCCTCTCACAAATCTTCTACCAGAAAGTTATATCTCTCTGTAAATGGAAACGATTTTCAATATGGATGTCCCAAAACAATATTGATCCTTATCTGGCCTCAGTATCATCCATTTTAGAGTTTTTGACTAAGCTCTTCAATAAAGGGGCAGCTGCAGCAACCATTTGAATTCAATTGGTGGCAATTTCAAACTTTCATCTTGGCGATCAAGGGTCTAATATCATGTCACATAGACTCTCCAAGACTTTTCTCAAAGGTACCATATATTTAAGACCACCCATTAAATCCCCTTCTACTCCATGGAATCTAAATCTTATTCTTTCATGGATCATTCTACCCCCATTTGAACCAGCCTCCTCTTGTGACCTGAAATATCTCTCATGGAAAACCATATTTCTATTAGCCATTACTTCTGCTTGGAGGGTTTCAGAGCTACAGGCCTTGTCCATTAAACCTCCATATTTGACTTTTCATAATAATAGAGTTTCTCTTTGGACAATTCTCTTGTTTTTACCAAAAGTATGTTCAGACACAAGTCTCAATCAGACTGTAGAGTTGTCTGTATTCTTACCTAAATATAACAGTAAGATAGAGTATATGCTGCACAAGACTGATGTCCACAGGCAGCTTCGTTTTTATTTAAATAGAACCAAGGATTTTAGAAAATCTGAACAGCTCTTTGTTTCCTTCTCAGATTCAAAGAAGAGTGCTCCGTTGGTGAAAACCACCTTAACAAAATGGTTATCAGATTGTTTCTCCTTTATTTACAGTTCCGTCAATGTGCCATTACAACACAAAATAAAGGCCCACTCAACTAGAGCTATCTCCACTTCTTCAGCCTTTTTGCTAAATTACCAATAGATACCATTTGTGCAGCAGCTACTTGGTCAAGGTCGCATACCTTTATCACTCATTACAAAGTAGATAGGGCCTCCAGGGACAGGGCCTCCTTTGGTTCCACTGTCCTGAGGAATATACTCCTGTGAACAACCTGAGAAAGATGGTGCTTGGGACGCTAACCCATCAGTAAGAATGAAGGCAAGATAGAACAACTTCACATACAGAAGTTATGTACACACCATAATGTTCCATGTGAGTTGTTCATCTCGCCTTCATTCTTACATCCCACCCTCCAAACCCCCTACCAGTTTTTCTTGGGGACCGAGAACTTGAGACAAGTCTTGGTTGCATTTATTCCTTATCTAGTTTATCCTTTGGTACTACTATAGGGAAATGATCTAGTCCCCTTAGCTGGCAGCAAACAATATCTGAGGGAAGCACTAGTGCATCATGGCATAGGTAGTAGGCCACGAGCTGGTTAAAGACCTCAGGCTTTTGCATTTGGCTGATTTGGAGCCAAGGAACCCATCCGTAAGAAGAAAGGTGAGATGAACAACTCACATGGAATGTTATGGTGAGTATATGCCTTCTTTTTATTGCAAAATGGGACATGCCTTGTAATATATAGATAAATAGGGCAAGCTGACCCAATCTTCCAGCATTTACTTTCAATGGATGAACAACATTTTACTCTATAGAAGCATGCATACTCAACAGCCAATCTCAGCTAAAATGACTAATTTATCATTATGACTGTAGGATATGATGCTTGCAGAATAATGGGAACCCTCAAGGGCCAGTGAAGAGCCAGTGAAGAGCAACTACATAAATTAGTTCATGTTTTAATCATAAGCCTTCACTTCTTGACTTGCATCTAATCAGAACTATCTCATACTTACTCTGTGAAACATGACAAACCAGTGCTATTTTATGGACAGTAAACAGCAAGTCTCACTGATCTCTTTCTATTTTTATTTAGACTGCCAGGTTGTCTGAGACAAATATAATTTTCATCAATAGCCTGGAGGATAGCTCCATAATCACTGTATAATCTTAGTACAGTGCAAACTAAATGGCAAGGTAAGTATACACACACACACACACACACACACATATATATATATATATATATATATATATATATATATATATATATATATATATATATTCAGTTTTTAGAGAAAAAAATACAAATTGTGTTTGTTTAAATTGAAGCAAGAAAGGATTGTTGGCAATTGAAAAAAATAAAATGTGTGCACAGAAACAGAGAGCAGTAATTAGTAAGAGGAAGAATCTTGTAGAGTCATATAACTAGGTTATATGTTAGCCTGAGCAGTTCTCCGGACTGTTATGCCCACAACCCACAGTTGGGAACCAAAAAAGCCCTTGTATAATTCTTGTTTTCTTGTTTTTTTAACTACAATAGCATAGTATCATTGATACAGTTACTAATAAACTTAAGCACTCATTAGTAACTATTGCATGCCACTGCACCCCAGAGCTATCAGTAATAGCTGCATGAATAGCTTTGGATTGTACTTTTTAATCCTAATGTTAGCTTCCATGTAGAAGGCAATAAGCATCTTGTATTCAGGCATATTTTTTTGTTGAACCACTGGCTATTTACAGAAGTGACCTATGGGTAGCCACTGCAGTGTGTGTAAGTGGCAAGTGTGTTTAATGAATATTGAGTTGCAATGTATTGCATAAAACTGGTGGAGATTTACTATATGGTGTGCTGTACTAGAGTGATAATTGAGTTGTTAAGCAGTACAGTTCTGTCTCTAGACTAAGTTTCGTGTAGGGAGCCGATGACATACTTTTCATGCCATAAGCACTAACTACCATTATACAAAATTGTGGCTCAGTTAAAAACCTGCCAACATTTAATCATAGTCTCACTGTATCAATAACAGGATAACCATTGTTCTTTATTTGCTTTTCAAGATATTGACTGACATCTTGCAGTTGGAAGCATGCTCTGCCAGAGTAAGAACACCTCTTCCTCTAATAGGTACATGGTTTCCTAAATACAGAAGGAAAGAAAAGTCATGGCAGCAACTCTACAGCCAGTAAAATTGCTTCAATGGAATGTGAACGCCAGTTATCTGTACAATTTAAAAGCTCTCATTCAGCAAATTTCATCTCACTAAACAGCTTTTGCTCTTCCACAGTTAAAGAAAAAGGTTTATTTCCTTTTAAGAATATCCTGTATCTAAATGGAAGATGTCGTTTGATTGAATACTATTTTAGGGAGAATCATTAATGTGAAGAAAACTCACTGAAAATGCTTTGTGCAATGGTGGAATTTCACTTTACTCTACCATTGTGCAACCTCAGAGCAAGTATATTTAAGTCTGAGGGCTGAGGTGATGTGTCCACCCATATGTGGGATTCAAGAAGGCTTGTCTACCAGCAAAAAAAGTTTTGTTCTGAGGATCATTTTAAACAGTTTCAGAGTTTGCTTCTGAATTGCTCACAATTGCTGAGAGGCAAATTCAGCTGACATCACTCTCATCCATAATATTATTGGGTCTCACTTATCTCAGTAAAATTCAAATAAGGATGTAATTTTCTAGTATTCATCTATGGAACATGCTACAGTTGTACTGGTAGATGCTCGGAGCTTCATGCATGAAGTACCATCTTGGATGTAACAGGTAAAAACTATGCTTAATGATATAACAGCCACATTGTGTACATTGTTTCCATAATAATCCTAGCTCACAGTAGCTTGGAGCAAAACAATTTGACTTTGTAAATAAGCTACATTTAAGAGTACCCCTGTTACAATGTAGTTTTGGATTGCATTTTTTAATTAATTGAAAACATAGAAGCACTTTCACTTACAGATTCTGAAATAAATTTAAAAAAATTAGTCCCTGCCCAATGGTCACAAGTGGAGCATGAAGTCCCACACAGCAGCTGAAAAGGCAGTGTGTATGTCTATTTGAAACATTGCAAGTGCAACTCCAATTGCTAATCATTTTTAATGGGTTGCTGAGTGTGCTCCCTAAACATACTATAGACCTAACCATGACAGTTATGAAGGTGGTCGTCATGGAAAGCCAGCAAGGCTCCCAGCATATTGTTGGCCAGCAGTCAGTGTCTCATCCTAAATGCATGTTGACCTCCTTTATTTAGCATGGTTAAGTCCTATACGTCATGACCATCTGACAACAATTAGAACTACTAAATACCTCTTCCACTTGTTACATGCTGTTCTCTGACTGAATTGCTATGTAATTTTGTAGGCTCATGCTGAAATCTCTCAACACATTTTTTTAAAAAATGTATAGTAAACAAAACAGGACAGCCATTATACTTACTCTCAGGGAAAGAACTACTCCTTCAGTGATTGATTTTTCTTGCACCACAGATGTCAAACTCATCTTTCTGTGTGCAGCCTTGCTATGTTCGCCTTTAATACACTCCCCTACCCTACCCCTAGTTCCGATTAACCTCAACCACATTGTCTACAATTACACAGCTTCTCACTTATCAAGCAATCACTACACTCCATCACTTACATGTGTGTATACCCCTTCCTGACATCACCCTGTAAATTCTTGACAATCAAGTGGTACCCAACAAATACAAGTACAGTCCACCAGAACACCTATCATCCAAAATCCATCCCCTTACCTGGGCATCGCCTAACTTTTAAAGACACTCACACTTAGTTCACAACAAATATGATAATGTTGCTACTTTCAAAAATATTTCATCATGGATAACACTAGCAGTAAAAGAACACAATTAACAAAGCAAACCAAAACTAAACTATACGCCTCTATTACCTGAGACAACTTATTGAAGATACTACAAGATATAAACAACCATCCCTACAAGATTGGGTCATAACCTTCAAGCCTGGCAAAAAAATTAAGCAGGGGTACTCCCAGATAAACTGAGTGATCACCATCCCACTTATATCATCAGAGAAGACACATAAAATAATTACAACAGCATTAAAAATCTGAGTTTTTCAACCAGAAAACTTAAGTACATCTAATCTTTTTTAACTGGTCTCCATTAGAAGAAGAAGAAAAAGTTCTGGATGATGCAGTTGATAATTTTGAGAGTATGTTCCTGTTCTAGATTAACAAGCATGCATAGTGAAAAAGGGTAGAGATGAATGTTCCACATTGGCCAAACAGATGCACAAAGCAGCTCAAGAGAACTTGAGTAAAACATGGAGACAGTAGCACATAGACAAGGCTCCTTTCAGAGAAACAAGCCAAAAAATGTTCTTGAGAGAGAGAGAGAGAGAGAGAGAGAGAGAGAGGCAAAACAAGCTACTTCACTAAACAATTTTATCTCTGTAACAAAAAGTTGCTGGAGAATATGATTAACAACCACCATAAGCAGGAAAAAAATGCAACAAAATTTACCACCAAACACATCCACCCAGCTCCACCATTATCTTTAAACTTAATGAACTTTACATTATCACTAAATGTCTCATTAATAACCATGATACTTCACCACCAAAAACACTCTACTCACCTCACAAAGCAACAGAAGATTCATTCTCAACTCTGATCCAACAAAATCTGTCAAAAATACTTTCTTACACCCAAACCAACCATACTGATATCTTCCCTGCTGAGTGCATCAAAACTGGGGCATTAGCATATTCAATATCAATACTCATAAGCAGAGTAATAAAAGAATCATTCAAACCCTTTTTCTGCAAAAAGAAAAATATATAATCTCTGTAAACAATGTTGGCCTCTCAGTAGATTTCTCTGATTTAATGACCAATGCAATTCTCTTGCTTCCTTATAAAGTCCTTTAAAAAAGCTTCCGGCATCATCACAACAGTGAAACTTCCCTCCTATAATTTCTAGAGACTTTATACTAAAAAAAAATGAAAGCATACTGGTACCTATTTCGACAAGTTTGATATATCATCATATCCACTGTTACTTAACAGACTCTCCCATCTAGGACGAAATCACTGTGTTCCTCATGGTTTAGTAATTAACTCATTGGCAGAATGCAGTGCATCAGATGGAAGAACATACCTTACACATACTTACCAATGTAGTTGTCCCCCAGGACTTTAATTCTGGCTCCTTTCTCTTCAGTGTCTTCATTAATAACCTATACCATGAAGTAAACTATTCCCCCAATGTACAGTGTGCATGTGACTGCACTAAACGTTGCACTGCCCCAACATCAGACAGCTACAAGCAATTATTCAATCCTTCAGCCATATAGAATCTTGTTATATGATATATAACTGCTACTAAATTGTAATAAAACCAAGCTATTACTGTCCATACCCATCTTGCACTTAACACAGAAAATATACTTAATTATTTCTATCTGCAGTTAAAAAAAAAAAGATCTAGTCTCTTTCACAAAATGTGGATTTTCACTGATTGCCTACGGTTTGACAAAAAAAAAAAACAAGTTGCTGTCCAAAAGACACACATAAAGCTCAGTATATTGTACAGATTTCAATCTTTCCTTACAAGTGAGGCTTTTGAAATTCTAGCTCCCTCCTATTGCCTAACCTTTTGTATGCCACTCCTATCTTTACAAATTAGAAGACTTTATAACCACACAAATATACTCGGAGGCTCTGAGCAAAAATTTACCTAAACAGCAGAGGCCTCCAAAGCAGACATCCAAGCAACTGCCACCTCATGACACACCACAGGCAACACATAAACCACAAAATCAGTGTGCAAAGCAGTCACAGCCCTTAAGGCCAAATACAACACCAAACATACTTGTCATAGGTGACTCCATAGTCAGACACACTGACGTCCCACTCACCAGGCTGAACAAGGAGAGGGTCACAGTAAGCTGCCTATCGGGCGCTAGAATCCGCCACATAACACAAGCACTCGGTCACTCCACAGCAAGTACAAATATGACACAGTCATTGTCCATGCTGGTGTGAACGACCTGAGACGCACCTCCCTGGACTACATGAAAAGAGACATAGAGGAGCTCTCTGATTATGTAGCCCAGGCAGGTATGACCCTGACCCTGAGCAGTATCCTTCCTTCACCAAGAATGATGCCACAACATAGAGACAAGATGATCAGCTTTAACAATTGGCTTAATTTCTGGTGTCATTCAAAGGGGATCCAGTGTCTGTCTGCCTGGGATGACATGCTTGACAAGCCACGCTGCTTACAAGGGATGGCTTGCACCTGTCACCCTGGGATTCCGGATATTGGCTAAGGCTCTTGCCACCCCCATAGTGCCTTTTTTAGGCAAGGCTCAAATTCTAAACCTACCACCCTAGAAAACAAAAATGGGAAGAAACTAAGGGTAATGCTGCTCAACGCCAGAAGTCTAAATCTCAAAATGCACGCACTCGAGGCCCTTCTCAGTATGGAGAACATCGATGTCTGTGCTGTGACTGAAACCTGGTTCAAGGCTCCTGAGAGCACCCCGACACTGTCAGGTTTTACCTCATATCATGCGTTCCGGCCCCAAAACCCGGACCACACCACAAAAGGAGGGGGTGTATCCATATTCATCAAGGATACCCACACCTCCAGGTTGGTGGCAATGCACGAAGCATTGGAAACCATCCAGGTGCAATTAACCATAAGCAAAACTGCTCTACAATTTGTAGCATGCTACAGGCCACCCTCTCAAACTCAGGAACCCCACACAGCCTTCCTGAAGACACTGGAGGGTATAAATGTATCTCCAAACACCATTATATTGGGTGACTTCAACTACCTGAATATAGACTGGGAACATTACTCAAGCCCCAACTTTCTAGCCCAAAGGTTTCTTGAGTTCATAAAGTCAAATGCCATGGAACAACTAATCACCATTCCCACAAGAGGAGAAAATATACTAGATCTCATCATCACAAACATGGGGACAAAATGCTCCACACCAGAAGTATATCCCTCATTGGTGAGATCAGATCACAAACTTATCTCACTGGAAATCCACATCCCGCCCCCACCCCAAACAAAAAAGACCACAGTGAAGAACTTCTCTAAAGCAAACTTCACACTACTCAAGACTGGTGTGGTATCCTTCAAGGCCCCCGAGCCAGTGGAAACCACAATCCAAGCTGTGGAAGCCCTTACAAATGCCTTCTACGAACACCTCCAGGACTGCATGGATCAGGCAATCCCTAATAAAACCAAGACTCTTTCCACCAAGGGCAAACGTCCAGTCTGGTGGACCCCAGCCATAAACAAACTTTACAATAAGGGGAGAAAGCTGTTACATGATAGAGCAAAATCCATAAAAGAGAAGACACCCTTGATCATTATTAGTAAAAAAATACGAGCACTCATAAAATCATCCAAGGCCAACTTTGAGAGAAAAATTGCAATAGATTCAAAAGACAATCATAAGGCGTTCTTCAGCTATGTTAGAAACCTGGGTGGAAACTCCCAGATATGCGCAGAATTAGTCCAAAATGATACAAAAATCAATGAACCCACAGACATTGCCAACATACTGGCAGACAGGTTCAGTGCAAACTTCACCCCCCTCTCCCCCGCAAAAGGAGAGATAACTATCCCAGCGGAGTGTAGCCTCCCAGACATCTCAAATGCGCAGGTGAAAGCTGCTCTCTCTAAAGCTAAAAACACAGCATCAATGGGACCAGATGATGTCCCCGGCTGTGTGCTACACGAACTCAACGAGGAACTAAACCCGCATATAAGGCAGCTGTTTAATCTTAGCCTTACCACAGGATACATGCCCAAGGAGTGGCGTACGGCAACTGTGGTCCCACTCCACAAAGGCGGTGCCTCTATGGACCCTGGTAATTACCGCCCCATAAGCTTAACAAGCCTGGTCTGCAAAGCTATGGAGAGGATCATAATGGAACTCATAAACAAAGACATAGGGGACTTGCAGACATTGGACCCGACCCAGTTTGGCTTTGTCAAGGGCAGATCATGCCTTTTGAACTTGGTTGACTTCTTCGAAACAGTCACCAAGGCCATTGATGAGGGAAAGGCAGTCCATACAGCCTACCTTGACCTTGCAAAGCTTTGACACAATACCCCACTCGGGTATTATAGAGAAACTTACCAGCTTAAATGTAAACCCATATGTCACAAGATGGGTTGCAAACTGGCTAAAGGACAGAACCCACAGGGTTAGAGTTGCTGGCGCCATGTCAGACTCCAAGCCGGTCACAAGTGGTGTCCCACAGGGCTCAGTCCTTGGCCCCCTGTTGTTTGGCATCTTCTTCTCAGAAGTACAGGCAAACATAGGAGGACTATGGCTGACAAAGTTTGCAGATGACTGCAAACTGGGCGCCATAGTGGAAAGTACATCGGACACAGATATCCTTCAGAGGGGTCTCACAGAAACTGATAACTGGAGCCAGAGCCATGGCCTGAGGTTAAATGCCAAAAAATGTATAGTCATACCCTTCGGGAAAAACAAGGTAACCCCAAGCTACCATATAGGTGGCAATCCATTAAGCACAGAAGAGGTTATCAGGGACCTGGGGACCCAGATTGACAGTGGCCTTTCTTTTGACACTCACATTGCTAAAGTGGTTAGAAAGACCTTCTACATTGCCCACCTGATCATGAAGGGATTCACATCCAGATCAAGTGAGGTCATTGCTCCCCTGTACTCTTCACTTATCAGACCAATGATCGAGTACAATGCCCCATTCGGGATGTATCTCACCCGACACCTGCAGCAATTGGAGAGACCCCAAAAGTTCCTCACCAAAAGGATAAAGGGACTCCAAAATCTGTCATATGCTGAAGAAACTCCAGCTCTATTCAGTCACATACCACCTGCTCAGAAGTGACCTGTGCCTGACATACAAGGCCATGTCCAACCCGGAATTAATGGACATGCTCCACCTCAAAAAATCTAAATCTACCAGATCCACTAGAGCAAGCGACTTAAACCTTAGCACGGATATAAATAGGACATGCTGGAGGGATAGATTTGTCACCCAGAGACTCCCTATGCTGTGGAATAAAATCCCGGTCCATGTGAGGCAGAGCACCTCGCTGGCTCTGTTCAAGAGAAATCTTGACCGGTGGATGGGAGATCGTAGGTTTACCCTGGGAATCATCTCTGTGTCACTGCTGGACAGAGGCACAACAAACTAATGGGCACAGTATTTTTTAACATAAGGGGTGGCGTAAGCTACAAAACTTTGGGCTAGGCTTATAAATGCCTTAGGGCAGATAGCCTAGTATAAACCTATGAACCTATGAACCTATAAAATTGAACACTTCTATAGTAGAAGTAATCAAATTCCCCAGAATAACACAGTTGGCTTGAATCTGGGAATCTTGAGGCAATGTTACAACTGCCTCATGTACACAGACAACCCTTTCCTCCTCCCAACAAATTCCAACACATGTGAGAGATGCAACCATATAGCCAAACTGGAGGCTAAGCTCTCTCAACTCAGTACTGGCGTAACCAGTCAGGAGGAGAAGGAAACCACACTCACTACAATTCCAGTCTCACATAGACCTACCACGACAACAAACCAAACACATAAACACACAAAAACATACTCGGAGGCTCTAAATAAAAATCTGCCTAAGCAGCAGAGACCTCCAAAGCAGACACCCAAGCAACCGCTACCCCAAAACAAAACACGCAACGATAGCTCACAAAGCCAGTGTGCCAAACAGTCACAGCCCTTAAGGCTAAACAACACACCTGATACACTTGTAAAAGGTGACTCTATCGTCAGGCACACTGAAGTCCCGCTCACCAGGCTGAACAAGGAGAAGGTCACGGTGAGCTGCCTGTCGGGCGCTAGGATCCGCCACATAACACAAGCACTCAGGTCACTCCAAGGCAAGTACAAATATGACTCAGTCATTGTCCATGCTGGTGTGAATGACCTGAGACATACCTCCCTGGACTACATGAAAAGAGACATAGAGGAGCTCTCTGAGCATGTAGCCCACCTTGAGTAGCATCTTACCCTCACGAAGAATGATGCCACAATATGAAGACAAGATGATCAATTTCAACAATTGGCTTAAGTGTTGATGTCATTCAAAGGGGATCCAATGCCTGTCAGCCTGGGATGACATGCTCGACAAGCCACGATGCTTCGCTAGGGACGGCTTGCACCTGTCACCCTTGGGCTTTCGGATATTGGCAAAGGCTCTTGCTACCCCCATAGTGCCTTTTTTAGGCAAGGCTCAAAAGACAAACCCACCTCCATAGGTATCACAAGGGATAAGAAACTAAGAGTAATGCTACTCAACGACAGAAGTCTAAACTTCAAGAAGCACGCACTCGAAACTCTCCTTAGCATGGAGAACATCAATATCTGTGCAGTAACAGAAACCTGGTTCAATGCTCCCAAGAGCACCCCAGCACTACCAGGTTATACCTCATACCATGCTTTTCGGCCCCAAAACTTGGACCGAACCACAAAAGGAGGGGGAGTATCAATATTCGTCAAAGATACCCACACCTCCAGGTTGGTGGCACAGCACGAAGCATCAGAGACTATCCATGTGCAACTAACTGTGGGTAAAACTGCCTTCCAGTTTATAGCCTGCTACAGACCACCCTCCCAAACACAGGAACCCCACTTGGCCTTCCTGAGAATACTGGAAAATATGAAGGTCTCTCCAAACACCATTATATTGGGCGACTTCAACTACCCAAACATAGACTGGGAGCATTACTCTAGCTCCAACACCCTAGCCCAAAGGTTCCTAGAATTTATAAACTCAAATGCCATGGAACAACTTGTTACCACTCCTACAAGAGGGGAAAATATACTGGACCTGATCATCACCAACATGGGGACACTATGCTCCAGACCAGAAGTGTATCCCTCACTGGTAAGATCAGACCATAAACTAATCTCACTGGATATTCACATCCCGACCCCACCCCTTGCCCAGAAAACCACAGTGAAAAACTTCTCTAAAGCAAATTTCACACACCTCAAAACCGAGGCGAAATCCTTCAAAGCCCCCGGGCCTGTGGAAAATATGGCCCAGACCGCAGAATCCTTTATAAAAGCATTCTATGAACACCTTCAGGAATGCATGGATCATGCAATCCCAAATAAAACCAAGACCCAATCCTCCAAAGGCAGACGTCCTGTCTGGTGGACCCCAGCCATAAACAAACTATACAATAGAAGGAGGAAGCTACTACATGATAGAGCAAAATCCCAAAAAGGGAAGGCATCTCTGATCAGTATTAGCAAAAAACTACGGGCACTCATAAAATCGTCTAAGGCCAGCTTCGAGAGAAAAATTGCACAGGACACTAAGGATAATCACAAGGCTTTCTTTAGTTATGTTAGGAACCTGGGTGGGAATTCCCAGATATGCTCAGAATTAGCCCAAAATGACAAAAAATACACCGAGCCCACAGACTTTGCCAACATCCTAGCTGACAGGTTCAGTGCAAACTTCTCCCCCCTCTCCCCACCAAAAGGGCAAATATCTATCCCAACAGAGTGCTGCCCCCCTGACACCTCAGATGCTCAAGTAAGAGCCTCCCTCTCCAAAGCAAAAAACATAGCATCAATGGGACCAGATGGTGTCCCGGGCTGCGTCCTACATGAACTCCAAGAAGAGCTAAACCCAAACATAAAACTACTGTTCAATCTTAGCCTTACTACAGGATATGTACCCAAAGAGTGGTGTACAGCAACAGTGGTCCCTCTCCACAAAGGTGGTGCCTTAACGGATCCTGGAAACTATTGCCCCATAAGCCTGACTAGCTTGGTCTGCAAAGCTATGGAAAGGATCATCATGGACCTCATAAATAAAGATATTGGGGACCTACAGACACTGGATCCTACCCAGTTTGGCTTTGTTAAGGGCAGATCCTGCCTCTTAAACCTGGTCGATTTCTTTGAAACAGTCACCAAGGCCATTGACGAGGGGAAGGTGGTCCACACAGCCTACCTGGACCTCAGAAAAGCCTTCGATACAATACCCCACTTGGGCATTATAGATAAGCTCACCAGCTTAAATATAAACCCCTATGTCACTAGATGGGTTGCAAACTGGCTCAAAGACAGAACTCACATGGTTAGAATTGCTGGAGCCATGTCAGACTCCAAACCAGTTACAAGTGGCGTCCCACAAGGCTCAGTCCTGGGACCTCTCTTGTTCGGTATATATTTCTCGGTACAGGCCAACACGGAAGGACTGTGGCTGACCAAGTTCGCAGATGACTGCAAACTGGGTGCCATAATCAACTCTCCAGCTGACACAAGCATCCTCCAAAAGGGCCTCATAGAAACAGAAACTGGTGCCAGAGCCATGGCCTCAAGCTAAACACCAAAAAGTGTATAGTCATCCCCTTTGGCAAAAACAAAGTGCCCACAAATTACCACATAGGTGGTAATCCATTAAGTACAGAAGAAGTCATTAGGGACCTGGGGACCCAAGTTGATAGCAATCTCTCATTTGACAACCACGTGGCCAAAGTGGTTAGAAAAACATTTTATATAGCCCACCTAATCATGAAGGGATTCACATCTAGATCAGGGGAGGTCATCGTACCTCTTTACTCATTCCTCATCAGGCCCATAATTGAGTACAATGCCCCTTTTGGGATGTACCTTACCAGACATCTGCAGCAACTGGAAAGACCCCAAAAGTACCTCACCAAGAGGATCAAAGGGCTCAAACAGATGCCATATGCTGCCCGGTTAAAGAAACTCCAGCTCTACTCAGTGGCATACCGCCTGCTCAGAGGCGATCTGTGCCTGACGTATAAAGCCATATCCAACCCGGAATTAATGGACATGCTGCACCTCAGAAAATCCAAATCCCATCGAGCTACACGCTCGAGAGACTTGAACCTCAGCACTGAAATAAATAGGACATGCTGGAGGGACAGATTCATAACCCAGAGGCTCCCTTCACTCTGGAATAAAATCCCAGTCCAGGTTAGGCAGAGTCCCACATTGACTCTCTTCAAGAGGAATCTTGATGAGTGGATGGGAGATCGTAGGTTTACCCTGGCTATCACTTCTGTGTCACTGTTAGACAGAGGCACAGTATACTAACCTCAAAAAAAGGCATAGCAAAATTAATTTAAAATGGGTGGCGAAAGCCAAACACACTCTGGCTAGGCTTATAAATGCCCTAGGGCAGATAGCCTAGTATGAACCTATGAACCTATGAACCTATAATATAGTTACCTACAAATAACTAACAGCCCACAAAATACTGTTCCAATTAATACACATTTTCAAAAAAATCTAAATACTAATGCAACTACTACCCTAACCAGCGAACTTAGCTCAAAACAACAACATCTTGCCATTGAAAAAAAATTCAAAAACACAAATAGAAATATATTGTTCTCAGTGTACATTTCCAAGCTGTGGTACAAAGTGGTCCCTGATAAACAGGTCATCTCCATGTGTTCAGAGTCAACTTTAGAACCCATTTATTAAGCAATTGGATACGGTTTTGTACTTCACAATCTTGTACAACCTAACGGCAACTACACTGCAAACTGTACAATAATGTAATGTTACTAATTGTGCCTGATCACTTGATACGCTGTTTTTTTTCATTACCTTAACCTCTATTGGGTACATTGTTAAATTTGACTGTGACTTGAGTAATGCTAAAACCTATTGTATGCATTATGACTGTAATTTGAGTAATCTGAGAAAAGATTGCATATGTTATGACCATGACTTGAGTAATGTTAAAACGTATTGCATATGTTTCTAATGTTTTTCTCTTCTGATTTTGCTTTATCCACTTGTGTATTACCAGTGCTGAATTTACTGTACTACAACTTCTATTCACTTGTCTCTATAGTTCTTTCTTACTTATATTGAGCTTTTTATACTGGGCTCTGCTGAAAATGGCTTTCTTACCCAGCTAGACTTTTCTGGCAAACAATAGCAAATAAACAAAAATAAATGTCTTACTAACAAATAGTTTACGGCAGTGAAGGCATATTTTATGGCAAGGCATACTTATATAGCTTACAGCTGAGAAATATCTCTCAGCATGGTTGTTTTATTTATTTGTTTACGTATGTATTTATTTTTACTATTTAGCAGCAAGATAGTTGGGCTTATCTAAAGATTCTCTTTAGCCATGACCGAAAAGTACGGACGCAAAAGCAAACAGGAAAAATAAAGCATAAAAATACATAAAAAAATACATAATGAAATATTTTTTTCCTCAAATTTTTTTTATTTTCAATTAAAATAACATTTACATAATATTTTTAAATATCATTTTAAACAACTGTATACAATATTTACAATAGCCTGACTTTCAATTATATACACTGTATATTATTAAATATATAATTAACAGATCAGTTATCAGAGCTACAATATTAATTATTGCAGAGTGTCCAACAAAGATATAACTTTCTTCCAAGGATTATTTATCAATGGCCTGGGCTAGATTCGTAGTTCTTTGATTTTTATTTCCATCGATGCAGTTGTCTTCAGTAAAGTGTAGAATTCTTCCAAGGCCGGGGGTGTATTTGAATTCCACCTTCTGGTTATGCATTTCCTAGATATAGCAAGTATTGTCCATAACAAATACATATTTGTCATATTCAGGTAGGGACCTTCATTTACATTTAGTATAATCAATACTTTAGTTAAGGTAAAGGATTCATTAAATAAAGCTTGTAAATATTATTGATTCCATTCCAATATGATTTAATTTCATTACATTCATAAAAATATGAATCCAGTCTGCTTTATTTGACTTTTCACATCTCCAGCAAAAAACATTTGTATTATACCATGACCGCCGAAAAACGTGCACGCTGATTGGCCAGCGTGCCCGTTGTAAATCGAGTTATACTAATGGAAAAAGGTCCGGTCGCCCGGACTTTTTTCCATTAGTATAACACGTTTTTTTAAAACACTGTCTCGCTATGTTAAATGGGTTTAACATAGCGAGACAGCTTTAATAGCTCTTTAATAGCTCTTTATATTTTCTGATAAAGCAAAAAGTTAACAATAAGCTATTTTAACTAAAAGTATAAAGCATTTCAATTTTTCCTTGCATGTCTACATTTCTACTTATATTGTAGTGTCAACAGCTGTCTTTGAAATCTGTACAATACTTCACTTCTTCAAATAATTCCTTTTTCAATTCAGGTTTTGTTTTGTCAAAATGGCAACAACATTTCAAGGGCACAATTAATATTTAGACTGATGTTTCAAATAAATAACTTGTCAGTTGCCAATTGAGTTAGTTTAGAATATATGGTTAGTGCAAATATAGCATGTTGCAAAAATAATATGTATTTTTTGTGTGCTCTAGAGCCTGTCATATGCAAGTGACATATATAATGTAGCATATATAGAGCAGATAGCTTATGGATTCAGGTTGTTAAAGTAAGTTAATCAGGCAGTTTCATATAAATTCACAAGTAATTTGGGGGCATTTCAGTTGAGTTTCCAGGAATGTGTAGTCCAATGTGAATAACTGAGTCCACTTTTCCTCATAAACATATGTCATAATTCATTAAACTAAGCAGAGTCTAACATCTGTCTAATAATCATTATAAAGACAAAGAATAGTAATTTCCTAGCTCTTCAAACTTTCTGATATCACAAAATGTTGACAGTAAGCTATTTTAACTGGAAGACTAACCCCGGGATTCATGAAGCTCGGCGCAAGGCCGGCATTAGGCTTGAGCCGTCCGTGCGGCATGAGGATGGCGCAGTAGCGCCAAATGCATAGTAATGAAGGCACACTGCCGACACAGCTATGTGCACAGGAAAGGAGCGTGAGTGCATAGGGCGTGTCGAAGTGCTGCACGGAGGCATGGAAATGGCAGCTGTCGATGTGCAACCTAAAATGCTTGCATATAACAGGTTGCAAGATAGTAACCACGTCATTGTCCCTGGATACTGAAATGTATGCAAAGCATGCAAGAAAGTACCTGCGAACACAAAGTGATGAAGCAAACAGAAATGCACGGTAGGGAATAACGGGTCCCTATCCTGTGAACAAATGACATGGAAGACCGTGTGGCCGTAGTCCAATGCAGTGTAGATAGCCATACCAAGTGGAAGTGAAACGCATCATATGTTAGCGATCCGCCAGTAGGTACGTCCAGCCCAATGGTGAGGGTCACCAGCTGACCCATAATGTGAGGGAGGGTACACAGCTGGGCAGATGTGGCCATAACAAAATACACGAGAAATGTAGATATCTAGCCACCGTATGTCCAAATTATATCCCACAAGGCATGTAATAGTCACATACAAAAGGTATGTCTGTATTTCACATACCAAATGTGATAGGAAATAGAATAAGCATGTGAACGAAACAGAAGGAGCATGCAAACAGCCACAACACCAAGGACACATGTAGGCTGAAAGGAACAGTATTATCCATACCGTCGACTAGGATTACCACCTGTCCCACTTTGCGAGCGACAGTCCCTCCTTGGGCAGTTGTGTCCCGACAAAAACCTGTAACAATGGCAAATGTCCTGAGATTATAGGACAAAATTATTCCCAATACGTTATGTAATAGTTGCATTAAACAGGTTTTCTGTATCTAAATTGCATAAATGTTATAAGAAACAGAATAAGCAACTGAACTGCTACAAAAATAAGCTTTGATATAGGCAAGAAGTCTAAGTTCTATCCTGTGTACTGACTGTGGGTATGTGTCGGCCTGTAAAATGTGATGTGTGTACCAAAAATGTCCCACTTTGGCCAATTGAAAAGGTGGCAACCCTACCGTCGACTGTGGGGAGGTGTTGTCCACTACGGTCGGATATGTGTACGGAATATATCCCATCCTGGACATAGGAAAAGGTGGCATCCTACCAATGAGTACAACAGGCTGCCAAAATCCGGAAGTCAGCGGTACAAGCCGAACTTGTCAGGATGTGTCACAGTCAAACGGGTAGTATCCAGGTATACCAAACATGTAATGAAAGAGAAGTATGGGCGTGTACCTATGTGCGTGAGGTATAGCATGTGGAAAGCAAACATGGCAGGGTAGTCCACACAACCATACAGGTACCAGACACATGTAGGGTATTCAATGTGTTACTCTGGCCGTGTCATGGGCCAACAACCAAAGCACAGATGTATGGGGTGTGAGGAATCTGTGTGTGTGGGGTGGATGGGTAATGGTACAATCCTCCAAGGCGATACTGTGCTGTATGCAGAATAGGTGAACCGGAGGTGTATGAGGGAGCAGCGGGTGAAGCTGACAGAAACACAAACACATGTATACACAGCTACAATACAACCAGACAGGCCATACTGTAGAACACATCCCACAAACAGATGAATATTGAAATGTGCGATACAAATGTATAGATATGTCACCAGCACATACCCACAGATTGGTCCTGATGGAACTGGCCATAACAAATGCAACACACCTGGGTGGAACTGGCCATAACAAATGCAACACACCTGGATGCATAATGGACTACCCAGCATCCCCTCCACATCACACAACCCGCTCCCATATCTGAACGTCCACCAAATACAGCCGTACTTGGCCTACTGGTCTGGTGCAGCCACAACTACACATAGTGACCACTACGCATATGTAGTAGGTAGTGTCACCCTAGGCAGTTGCAGGATTGCACACGACCTCAGCACATTTTCTTAACTCCAAAACAATGTTCGGTATACCTCTTGTTGTGGATCGGTACAATTTTTGGATATCCCTCATAGGTTACATAACCTGTGTAAACATTAGAATGGAAGACATGCAGTCCAGTAATGTAGATATCTGGATAGAAGTTGGAATGTGCATTAGAGGTGTATGACACTGTCCATCCCTAAGTGGTCATACATAACCTACTACCCAGGATCAAACACTTGCCCATGACGCACATGTCATGACATGAATAAGCAGAAATATATTGCACACATTCACATAGTGGAAAATGAAGGCACTGACGTAAACAGGATAACCCTGATCTACTGTGTGAGGGACCCTTAATGTGTATGTAGGTGTGACCGACCATACCTGTCAACCTCTGAGAGCAAGATATCTGGACAAAGCCGTGAATAAAAGCATACCTGTCAGCCTGTGAGAGCAAGATATCTGGACAAAGCCGTGAAGAAACGTATACCTGTCAACCTCTGAGAGCAAGATATCTGGACAAAGCTGTGAATAAAAGTGGGACAAAGGCCCAAAAGTATGGACAATTTGTAAAGAAACTGAGAAAGTTGATAGAATAGCAGTTTGTACATTGGCATTAATTTCCTGAAGAGTATGAAGTGTGAAACACAAGTGTCTGTCATTATGTTCTGACTTCAATCTTTAATGACTAGCTACTGATTTGCCAGAAAACAACAGTGTATTACAGAGGTCCGTACATATTTACAGTAACAAACCTTCACATTTGTTTACTGTACCACTGCATATCTGTAGTTAATTCATGTCCAAAATAATAATCCTCGTATGAATGCATACAGGAAATAGTCAAATGTGAATGGGAACACCCCTCACCATGGATTATGTATTGTAACCACCCCCACCCATATTATGTATTGCCAACATAAAAAGCTGCGGACAGGTGCCGAAAGACCTGTGTCTGCAAACACAGGTAAACCTCTATAAAATGGACAAATGCTGTCCATGTGCTTTGTCTGACATTTGAACTCAGTCAGGGCAGTTCCATTCACCAGGCGGACAAGCCTAAACCCAGATCACCACAGGAACACCCTGACAATCAAAGACTTGTATGTGCCAGGACTATAAGCCTTGTAGTTCTGCATATCCTTGGAGTGATTAAATATGCAACTTGGGTCCAGAGCAGTAGGGAATAGGGAATGTGTAATATGTAGTACCGCATTTTTCCCAGCAGGAGAATAGATGCCTGTGTTGTAAGTGAAGCGGTGAGGCGTATGTTAATGTAGCTATGTACTATGGGTATGCATATAAATGAATCGGAACACCAATAGTATAGTGGTTACAGCATCCGGCCAACGTGAATGCAGTCCCGGGTCAACTATGACTTCAGCACATATGAATTAATGAATGCGTGTGTATGGGTATGCAAATGTAAAGACATTTAAATATGTAAAGGTGAACGTGTGTTTTGCATATGTCCGTTAACCGGATTACAGATATTGTACTGGTACCATCACAATTAAGAAAGCCCACATAAGCACAAAGACTTAGTAAACATATGTAACCCACAATAAGGATATGCAAGTGCGCCTGCGCGTGTGTAATCCGCTCACAGCATAGCAAATGAATGCTGTTTTCTACACGTTTATTTATATGGATATATATATTTATGTATAGATATATATCCACAGACTTAAACTAAATAAATATATGAAAGAAAGAATGTACAGATATATATATATATATATATATATATATATATATATATATTTATATATATATATATACACACACACACACACACACACACACACACACACACACACACACACACACAATTACATTAATCGATATATACATAACAAACACAGAAACATTTGTCCTTGTAGATATAACACATGTACATAAATAGGCTACATCATAGCTATTATGGATAGACATACAGACATGCAAGAAAGGTAAATACACTGCTGCTTTCCAAACCATTGCCCGGAAAGTACCAGTGTGCCAAATCTGCAAGTTCTACTATTTAAACATGGATATAGGTGTCCTTTGCAGGACTCCAAAAAGTGTTGTCTACAAACAACAGCCAGTAATAATCGACGCAAAGTCACATCCGCAGCTACAATATAGCTGTACATGCAACATTAGCTTGTGCAAGGGTAATAACACATGGGTTGACAGAATGTATGACATATGTCCCGATACGCGGAGAGTGGATAGTGCTTAGAAGTATCTTCATACTTTATTATCACTCACATTAAATATGTCTTATGACTATTGTGGAGGGGTGTCAGATATGGGAATCATGGGTATGCAAGAATGGGCCTAGGTTCACAGGTGTTGGTTGGCACAGATTTATTAGGTCCGCCCCATGGGAGTGATTAATATTCCTATGTGGGTATAGCACCCACCTATACCTTCCAAAAATGAAGAACCCATCTACTGGTCATTGTGTAAACCATTGGGGGAAGACGTAGGGACTTATATCAGTGTCATGTAAGTGATTATCATGGACGTGCATGCATACGAATAAGATGGTAACCATACCTCTCAACCTTTCAGAATAAGACATCTGGACAAAGGCATATTTAAATAAGTACAAATAGGGACTATGTTAAATATTCCTCTGACAAAGTTAGAACATTGATAGAATAATGAATAATTCATTAGTATGAATGTTTTTAGGGTTATTAGTTATAAACTACCAGTGTCTGTCAATATTATCTAACCTCACAATCCTTAATGACCTGCCACTAATCTACCAGAAAGGCACAATAATAACAAAGAAGGAACAACATTGTAAGTCTAAGTTCGGGACATTTATCCAACATGTATACAGTTGAGAGGTATGAAGGTAACCCTGTCCTAAATAAATGTACAGAACTAGTGATAACAGGTGGACAGGTGTGAAGAAAGACGGGATGACAAATGACAAAACATGTATAAGTCAAAAGCATGTACCTCGATAAATGTGAATGAATACTTATGCCCTGTGATAGTCAATGTGGAAGGTTAATAGTGTCCCTCAGGGTGTTATGCAGTGTCCCTGATACAGTGTCCAGTCTCCCACATTCACATGTGAGTTCTGCCACTGAAGGACATTGCAAATAATGGCGAACACATAAGGTAGATGATAGCATGATATGTTTTGATTAGCACCTGTTGGCTTTTGTGAGGAACACAACACTCTTGGCGGGTGTGTCCTGCAAAAGGAATGTAATGGCATCTGGCCTGTGATTTCTTCTTGTGTGTAGTGGTGTAATACAATGATATATCTTATATCAGAAACAGATACATGTGATAGGAAACAGTATTATCGACTATACTACTACAAGAAAACTCTGGAGGTATGAAAAGCGCTGAAGTAGTCAGTTCAGTATTGACCGCAGGTATGTGTTGACATGTCAAATGTCACAGCTGTATATATAGTACCTATAGGGCTGTTACCATTACAAATGATGAAGGTGGGAGCTGCTTTGTAGAAATGTCAGACATAGCAGGTCAAACCATACCTACAGCCATGCATACAGCACAAATAGACATATTAGCACACAGCAAAGCTTAGGCCAGGGGTCATGGAGCCTTGGCCAGCGTGTACGAGTAGAGGAAGTGTAGAACAAGGCAAGATGTCTGCCAAGCTATTCAGCAATATCCTGTAGGGGCGTGTAAGACAGCCCCTAAACCGAACGTTGCACGGACAATGTTAGGATATGCAAATTACCCCATTTGTAGGTGAAAGCTATGCAAACGATGTAAATCTGCGATACATGTAACAGTAAGCTGTCCGTGCAAGAGTAGAGTTATGTGCAGAAATGTACTCAGATGTTAACCGAGTTAAATTCTGCAAGTAGCTAAACGGAGCAATGTCAGCTGCAAATAAAGGATGAATTCAGTTGAAGAAGCATGCCAATGGCCAAATATAAGGCCAGTGGCATATTTTTCCATTGTAAATTAATAAAACTCTATTTGTCCTCCCCCGATCTCCGGTGTGTAAGCACGAAAACGCGCTGTGCTTTTAAAACAAGAGAAATATTTAAAATACACATAGACATTGTAATTATCATTAACAGTTAGTTCGCCATGCAGGTGAATGGCAAGCTGAAGACAAGATGGCTACTGAGTACTGGTTGCTATGTGTGGAAGCACTCTGTCAGAGATGTAACCAAGCATTAGTAGGCAATCCGATGCAATTGAGGCTGAGGATAGTGAATCACAATTTGTCATGACATATGGGCCAAGCCACTACAGTGGAAGAGTAGGTTAAGGGGACTATCAGAGTAGAAGATAGGTGACATCATGAGTGTGTATGTATAAAACACTGTAATCCTATTGGAGCAATGTGTCACATGTTTGCTGTCAGTTACTCATCAGTGGAAGAGGCGTGCTATGATTTATCCTAGGTACAGTCAGGAAACTGACGGTGTATGCCATGGATATCACTGAAGTTTCATGCAAACCTGCTGACAGTGTGTTAGCACCTGTGCATGCCTGTAAGCCCAAGTAAGCATGTGTGCGCACATGTCAGCCCATGTGCACACGTTGAAGAACGAGTAAGCTAGTGTAAGCATGTTGAAGCCCGTGTAATGTCATGTAGGCCAGTGTACGCATTTGTAAGCATGTATAAATCTGTACTACACACAACACACACGTACTGCACACTCTGAAACACATGCTGCCAATACTACACACGTCAGTCAAATGGCACATGGATGGATAATAAATCATCAGAATCAACAGTGCTGTAAACTATACTACATTGATGGTCATAGCTGCAATGCATCATGCCTGCTTACATACACCTAGAAGGATATCACACTTTGTGTTAACAACATTTTAACATTAATACAGTGCTATAAAGCCACCCTGAGAATCAACACCATGTTAGTCTGTTCCTGCATCTATGTTATATATTACAGGTGGTGGCACAGGTGTCATCATATGCATAGGGTATGGTGTTTCTTTTCCATAGCCTGTCATTGAGCCATCCAAGCAACATGTAAGTATGTGTGTGTGAGAGGGACAACAGTGTTTGCATGGCCCAATGTTGATGCAATGTGTGTGTGTATGTGTTAGCCCTAGCTGTTTGTTTCATGTGTGTGTCTGCATGTACACAGTTTCAGCATGTGTCATGCATATACAGGAGGTTGTGGGACAGTCACAGACCGTACCTGCCAGGCTGTACAGATCACCATTACTGGCCATGGACACCCCTGCATGCATTCAACAATATTCCAGTCCTGCACCTGTCAATATATACACATACATTCTTGGGATCTGTATCACAACCTGTGGATAAACGGGAGTTAGTAATGTTAACCCGATTTGCATAGTAGTGTCAGGTAATACATAGTCATATGAGCCATACACATCCTCCAAAGTAACAACCACTGCTGACTGTTGCTGAGATGTGCACACGACCGTTTAAAGGTGCTGTACTATCATTGTTGTCAATGTCCCTTGTAATACCCAACAACAGAATAACTGGTCACTACATAACTATAACCCAGGATCACTACAGCACACTGTATGTGCACTATCACAGAGCCATAGCAGATTTACATACATCAAAGGTGTTCACGTACAGATAATGCAGCACATTCAATAGTGCTAATATCCACATACATAGCAATATCTATCTACATTACATATATAGAAATAGAAATACACACACACACACACACACACACTTGGCAGGGTTGTGATCAGAACACAGACCTAACTACCTTATCACACTACAGCATTACACATGTACAGAACGTGCTACCGTGATTACTAGATCACAGCATTCACACAGGCATACATCCAGCTTGCTGGCATCAGCATCAAAGGCAAAGATGCTGTACAGATTTTACGGAGTGTGAATAGTGTAAAAGCAACGTACTGTTGTCATACAGCAGGAAACTCTCACACACACATGGCAGGACTGGGATTAGAACACAGATCTAACTACCTTATCACACTACAGCAATACGCATTTACAGAACGCGCTACCGAGATTACTGAACACAGCACTCCCAGAGGCATACTTCTAGGTGAATGCATCATCCGTAAAGGCAAAGACGCCAATAGGGAATGTATGTGGTGTGAGGCATCTAAAAGCATTACCATGTCCCCAGGGTGCAGGAAACACACACACACACAGGCACACACTTGGCAGGGCTGGGAGTCGAACATACACCTAACTACCTTATCACACTACTGCAATACACATTTACAGAATGCGCTACTGAGATTACTGAACACAGCACTCCCAGAGGCATACTTCTAGGTGGGTGACATCATCCGTAAATGCAAAGATGCCGATAGGGAATGTATGTGGTGTGAAGCTTCTAAAAGCATTACCGTGTCCCCAGGGTGCAGGAAACACACACACACAGGCACACACTTGGCAGGGCTGGGAGTCGAATATACACCTAACTACCTTATCACACTACAGCAATACACATTTACAGAACGCGCTACCGAGAATACTGAACACAGCACTCCCAGAGGCATACTTCTAGGTGGGTGACATCATCCTTAAAGGCAATGACGCCGATAGGGAATGTATGTGGTGTGAGGCATCTAAAAGCATTACTGTGTCCCCAGGCAGCTGGTAACACACACACACGCACACACACACACACACACACACACACACACACACACACACACTTGGCAGGGCTGGGAGTCGAGCATACACCGAACTACCTTATCACACTACAGCATTACGCATTTACAGAACACGCTACCAAGATTACTGAACACAGCTCTCCCAGAGGCATACTTCTAGGTGGGTGACATCTTCCGCAAAGGCAAGGACGCCGATAGGGAATGTATAGAGAGTGAGCAGTCTGAAAGCATATTACTGTCCCAAGGTAGACGTAGACAAACACATGGTAGTGGTGTAATTGGGGCAACTAAATATCTATGAAGCACCACAACAACACTACATAGATATGGGACATGCCACAGACAGTACACCCTGCAAGACAGTCAGCCAGTGTGTTCAATGTAGGCATCTATCGTGACGTTGAAAATGGACATCTGTTGCCTGGATGTCCACCATTGCTATACAGGATGTCAATGGCTAGGCCCATACACAGAGGCACAAGGTGTCACTGGCCATGCCCACACGCTTAGTATCACATGTCCGTTTGGAATGTACTGCATGTCCATCTACACAACGGCGTACTGGGCATGCTCACACACTTAGCAGTTGCAAAGGGCCGTCTTGCATGCAAACAGATTCTAAACACGTAAGGGCGCAGTTTGGAATGTACTGTGTGTCCAACTACACAACGGCGTGCTGGGCATGCTCACACACTTAGCAGTTGCAAAGGGCCATCTTGCATGCACACAGATACTAAACACTGAAGTGTACAGTATGGTATTACTGTCCCCACGTACATGACGTCCACTCACATGTATTGACCAGTACACACTCGGGAGCCATCACAGATGTCTCAGGTGCAGATCACAGAGGTACACACCGCAGTCTACAATGTAGCCCTCAGACACCACCATGTCGTTGGACCAGCAATACATCAACACAACACCATGTGATGCATGACCAGTGGACTGTACACAGGTGTACAGCAACTGTGCAGACTACACATGTACCAACAGGGTTCCATCATGTGCTATGCATTGCAATGATACCACTGTACATAACTAGGTCGGCTCTACACATAACAGGGGCCCTGGGTCTTACACAGCTGTGACAGATGACTGTCGCTGTACACCAACGAGCACACATGTTCGGATATGTCATACATGTAATTGCAGTGGATATGTGCATGGACCACACACACAACACATATGTACATAGCATATCTTTTGCTGTCCTCCATGCAGACAAGTGGCTACAGCAATCATACGCACGCAAATGGGAGGTGGGTCCATGGCTGTTGAATGCCAACAGTACATGAGGTAGCAATGTTGACCGAGGACACATTCCCTCTGTACTAGTTACCCATGAGACCCATCATATCATACAACAGTCCATGTGTTATGTATGTCAGCAAACATGTCCACCAATTGCAATGCACACAAACATGGCTACATGACAGGCATGTAGGACCAACACACATGTACAAACTGTAGTGTGCATGCAGCTACCATACTTGTGCAGTAGCTGATGTAAGTAATTAATCTGTGCCTAACTACAACATGCAGTTGCAATGCAGCCCCATCATTGACACCTGTATATGGTGACATACTGACAGTATGGTAGAATGTACATCAGGTATGGATGGATGTGTGTACGTAAAGTGGTGATCCACCTGTGTAGATGGATGTTCGCCGGGTACGGCTCACAGGTGCGTCACATGCCATCATACCATTACATGTGCAAACAGTATGCTATGTTACTGTTACCTGATGGTGAAGACATAATACCTACACAGCGGTCAGGTGTTACCGACTGTACGTCACTCGACACCTGTAACACTTACATCCTCCCATGTGCATATTGCAGCACAATTGCCGGACATACCGTTGGTACACATAATGCGGCCAATACTGCTGCATATCTGTCAGACATATCATCATATAGCAGGTGTATCATTCACAGTACTGCCATGAGTGTTTGCATGTGTGACCATATATGCCACATATGGTGGGGAATACATCCCAATTGTGACACACCCCTGTACACTGTTGTAGACATCTGTACATACTACAGGGTGGAAAGCATGATGTAGGCAGGTGTGGTGTGTGTATCACACACATCAGCTATCCATATGTGTATGACAGTTGGTCTCCACAGTGTGTGTGTGTGTGTGTGTGTGTGTGTGTGTGTGTGTGTGTGTGTGTGTGTGTGTGTGTGTGTGTGTGTGTGTGTGTGTGTGTGTGTGTGTGTGTGTGTATGGCTGTCTGGTGCATGGAGTGTGGGTGTATGCTACCATACGGAACACACAGGATCCCAACCCCTCATGGTGATGCAGTCAACTACCCTGTTGATGCCATCGGTCTCAACCATACTGGCTACCTGTACATGTCCCTTCTCTGTGTCATGTCGTGTGGGTGCACAGTACTGTGAGGGTGATGACCACATAGGCAAGTGTCCTCACCTCAACACTATGGGGTGTGCATTATAGTGTTGTCGACTCCGTGAGTGTGGGCATGTTCCCGTACTGTGACAGGGTATTACTGCTACACAGTGAGGCCTCATGCTATCAAGTGGCCTCTAACGTTATCATTGTCCAGACCGCTATGTACAACCCCTGCACCATGTCAACATACCTGTGATGTGACCTGGTATGGATGTCACATCTCTAGCCACTGTAGCCTATTAAACTGCACACATGCTGCTGGATCAGTATATGTGTGGACATCTGTGGTATGTTAGACTTTCCAGCTGTCCAGTTGAGGCTACGTCTAACATGCTGAGATTGCCATACGTGCCTGTGAGTACTCCACAGTTACACATGGGAGACTGCAAACACTGCTACCTGTAGACACATACAAGTAGACCATAAGGAAGGAACCTGGGCATCATTACCAACATGCTGTTACTGTTGTTACCAAGACACATACTGTGAACATATAACAATGCATGCTACACCTGTACTACATGGTTGTGCACATATAACAATGCATGCTACACCTGTATTACATGGTATATCTGGTGCATGTCAACAGTACACAACCAATGTAATATACATGTCTCTCACCATTCTTACACAACTAACATAATATACACTTCCCTCACTAGTTGTACACAACTAATGTAATATACACATCTCACTATTTTGTTCACTCTGTGCATCAGACCATTTGAGCATGTCCTTGCACCAATGGTGTGGATGACAGGGATGCGGCACAGGCTTCATCATATGCACAGGGTGATAATGTGTGCCAGGGGCATAGGCTGCACCAATGGGTGACATCATGTGTGTGGATAAGGGCCGGTGATATGATTGGACATATCTGTTCAGTATGCATGTGGGTGTTCTGGTGCCCTACAGATGTGTTTGCTGTGTGCGTTTATGTGTGCACACAGTTCTGCCTTTTGTGAAGCCTACACAGGGGTATTATTGACAGCTCCAGATTGTACAGACCAGGTTGTACAGCTCACTGTGTCCGAGCATGGCTATGTGACCTGTGCCTGCCAGGAATTGCACGGGCACTACCAGGCGGAGGTACAGATTGGCTACTGTCCGATGACACATGTCCACTGGAACCGTGTCCCTACTGGGAACGTCCGGGGCCAAGTCCACGTGGCCTGCTGTGTCCTGATGTGGACAGCGCAGCACCAGCTGCACTGCTACTGCTACCGGCACTATGAGAGCGGGCATGTGAGGTGGCATGCTCACGTCGACCTGCACTAAGTGGTGTAGCTGGCCTACATCCACGTGGCCTATGCCTCACTCCTACCAGATGTTCCAGCACAGACAGCTCATGCTCACGGATTGCCATTCCACGGTCAAGGATTCCAACCACGTCACCCAATCACCTGTCCAGAACATCAGCGATCTGCTGTTGAACATTTGCCAATGCCTGGATGTTGTCATTTAGGGTACAGATAGCAGCCCTCTGCAGCCTCTGCGCTTCTCTGTTCTGCCGTTCAGCACGTGCCTGTGCCACCGTTACAGTCTGGAACATGCGTCTGGTGATACCAGCTGCTGCTCTCTGTCATGCAGGTGCATGTCTGCCAGAGGTCCTCCTATGAGCAGCACTGTCCACATGCCTGTGTGGCACATCTGCAGACATTACACTGACACCATGGTGTGGAGACACACCATCTGTAGCCACCACATGTTCCTGTTCCACGCTAACAGACGCTGACTGTCCTTCCTCTATGGCCACTGGTGATGCGGTATGTGTTGGCAGCAGAACTGTATGTGGTGAAGAGGGGGACATAGCTGGGATGGCAATCATTGGCACAGATTCAGCCCCTGACAAACCTGCCTGTACCTCATGTATATGTTCATCACTGCTAGTATCTGTGGGGACACTAAAATCAGATGGACCACAGGAGGGTAACGAACCTACATCACCTGTGAATGCAAAGAAAGACTCTAAATTACAATAGACACAGACACACACACACACACACACACACACACACACACACACACACACACACACACACACACACACACACACACACACACACACACACACACACACACACACACACACACACACACACACACACACAGACACACACACCATGCATGTGATTTGACAGATGGCATGCAGCATGCCTGTGATACAGCTGACGGCATGCAGCTCAGACATTAATAGTGTTAGTAAGCATACCCCCTGTGGTGCACAATACAGCAAGCAGGTGTCATATCAGTAGCCATGCAGTTCACACAATCATGGTAGTATGCATACATCCCCGTGATACACCATGTGGACCAAAACAGAATAACAGTACACATGGCTGACGTGACCTTGACATGTAATCTGCTGACGTGTGCATTAACATGCATACATGTCTGACACAGTAGTGTCCTGACATGTACAGCATCATAATGGCCATCACATTGTGGTGTTGTCTGAATGCCCTACAGATAGAATGCATGTTTAGCAAATGTGCATGTGCATGGAAGGGTAGTGCGAGCCATCTACATTGCTCTACAGTGTGAAGTACAAACACTGTGCCATTGCATGGCAACATGAGGCATCTATATTGCTATACAGTGCATAATATGTACACATTGCATAGCCATAACTGCATGCATACCCATGGCATAACTGTGGATTGTGACCCACGATGCTGAGGTGTGTACACACCAAACCATGCTGTGTCATGTGACAGGTCACTGGAGGACCTACAAATGACACCCCTGCACAACAACGACAGAGTCTTAGCTGTCTGGCAACCATGTCCACACATAGCGGACTTGTCAATTCACCATGTCCAACATGACATTGATGTACCATACACATGAGGTGCACAGCTAACGGTGATGTCTTACAGCAGCAAGGGAAATGTACAGTATATGTGGCCTGATGTGGTGTCAATGTCTGTGGAAGCTGTAGAGGTGACTACTGTCATGCTATGACACAGGCGTGATGTTCAACACGTCTTATATGGCAGACGTCAGTGACACCTCCACTGGCTGTGTACAGGCTGTTAGGATGTCCAGTGTACCACATCAACTGTATAATCGGTCAACTAAGGCTATAATTGGACCATGTGTGGACAATGTGAAACAGCGTGTATACACATCACATCTACTGTGTGGCTACGTATCTCTGGCCATCCCCCATGGCCATGTGAGCACGTGTTGGACAAATGTGTGTGATGGCCGCCTATCACACATGCCTGTGTTGTCCCATATGACATACACCCATAGATGTCAGATATGTCACCATCCACAGGGCTATGCAGACAACAGGTTGCATGTGGGGTATGGGATAGTGTGACATTATTGCAGCCAATACACTACGTGTCTGGGACATGTCACATGGCACATCACAATGTGTGCGCCCATTGCAGGGGCATATGACACAATGGTGACTCCTGTGGGCTGCCCATATCACAGCTCACTGTGTGGTACTGTTTGCGTACCACACATGTTGTTCCAGTGTATAGTACATATTCCTCCATTGTAGAACACCTCCACTGTTGTATGCACAGCTGACCACACATGTAGCAATGACAAATACTCTGGTTTCATGATGGTGTATCATTTCATTTGTATATATTGCACATGGTTGGCCTGTGTGAATGATGGGTGACATGACCTGTATATCATGAATGGAACGAACATGAAGTGTACAAGTGTTAACTGGCCACATGGCAAATAGATCTATGCTTTTACATGCCTGATACTGATGACAGTCTCACCTGCAACGGACTCATGTCTGTGCGGCATGCCAGAGGTACCTGTATAGGGGTGACACAGCAGTATGAACATTATCCATGACTGCATGACAGCCACAGGGTGCACTGTGCATGTTAACACATTCGCCTGTACAATAGCATATAGTATGCACATGTGTGCATACATAGGGTAGCATACTGTAGTATGCAGTATGTGTGTCCACATACAATGCATATGTTGTTACATTATATAATGTACAGTGACACATGCATGTAAATGGGATATAGTAGCCATATGTGCAGTACTGACTTACCAGGATACTCCAGGCTCATTGGTTGGGAGACACCCACCTCCACGATAGCAGACAGTGTTTGTGGATGCTGTTCTGAGGGTGTCCCAAGACTGGCCAGTAACTCCTCAGTGTGTGTGAGTGGGGGCTGGGTTGGTGGCCCACTACCTGTTCCACCTTGTTCCCTGGTGATTGCAGTGGCACGCTGTTTTGCATGCCATATCAGGTCCGTGCAGTGTCTGCACACCTGCTGGTAGGTCCGGTTATGGCCACCCACATCGTTCACCCTCCTGCGCAGATCCTGCCACAGGTCGTCCCGCTGATGGGCATGCTGTGGCACATGGCTGAGCATCACCTCGTAGTTCTCATGGAGGTACAAGATGAGGACATCATCCTCCTGGCGGCTGTAGGCTGGAAGGCGTGTACGAGGCATTATCTGTAAGACATAATGATGGTGACAAGTCACAGTTTCAGAGATGTACAGAGATACATCTGCACATACATTTCTATGACATCTAGTACATCTGCACAGTTATCTTTGCAAATCACCATGACACTGACATGACTGACGTGTTTGTGTCACACACATGTAACACCCGTTATGCATTGGATATCATCACCATATATGTGTGTCACCTTATTACAGTGTTCATACTCCATGTGAATGCTGTCTTGATGTGGGCATGTCTGTTTGCCTACACTGGTGTTCTTACCTATCTGCACATGCCTGGATGTGTCCACGGTATTGCTGTTGACCTTGATGCTGTGTATATGTCACATATCAACACAGACACAGCCTTAATGGACTTGAGCAGTGACAATGCACACATATGCATGAAAACCTGTACATGCATGTGTTTTGCCATATACATCTACACAGCACTGCACAGCTGTTCAACATCCTGCCATGGATCGCCTGTGTTGCATATGTGATAGACATGGGACAATGGCTAGTCGGACATCATTTGCAGGATGGTTATCAACCATAGCATGTATGGGCAAGGTTTCCTAGCTGTAACCAACAGCCATTATGCCACCGCGAGGTGCATCAGTGCCACATTACTGATCCAGACAGTTGATACTACATCTACCATGCGGCCATCACACCATGTATGACTGGGATGACATGTGCAGCTTTGATGGACAGGGTTGCATGGTATAGCAGGAGTATGTCACATGTACGGCACAGGGATCAGTCCAGCATGTGGAGATCCTAGTATTATTACGGTGGCTGTCCATGTCGTATGTCTTTCAGATCAGGATATGGACATGTAGCACGTCCATCATCATGGTGCAGCAAATGTCTTTATGCAAGGTAGACAGCATGCTGCATAGTGGAGGTGAGGATCATGAAGGCTGGTATCGCCCATTCACGCATGGCCATTACCCCTTAAAGGTGATATCTGATCCAATATTGGTCACCCCAGTGCTGTATATACCTGTCCAATGAACTCTGTGCTAATGGATGGCACCCTGTCATGACATGGGTACCTCATATGACTACCTACGGGGCCTGGACACATCACCAAGTCAGAGAGGTGTACTGCACAGCACCATCCCTTACAAAGTGTCCATAATGTTGACCACAGCCCAGGTGGTAGTTAATGGGTACAGGGATGTTCACCTAGTGGTGACAATGCTGATATCATCCATCAGACTGGGCACATATGTCAGACACCTCACCCACATAACCCATTCTGTATGTTGTTCACAACACTGACACAGCTATTGCTCATAGGTCATGGCCATTCACATCCTTACATACACAGACGCCTAACATTTGTCTGTGTGGAATGGGTTACAGTGAGGGTGGAATACAACACATTAACCCTGTTCTACTGTAGCTGGCACTGGTGTGATATGCACATGTCACTCTGACACCTTTTGTAGTTGTGAGTCTGTCAACAGGCCACTGGTAGAACACTCCTGTGACATACAAAGGTATTTGTAATCAAACATCCGTACTGTCTTGTACATCTGTACTGTTAACATCTACAGTGATAATAGTTCATGGACATGCACACCATACTCAGCAGGGTTATAGTGCGGTGCCAACCATTATGACTGTCGTCACCACTTGTGGGTTGATATTATCCAACACCCTATCTGTATTGTATGTTCATGCTAGGCACTTGTTCAGAACTTGTGAGCATGTCATGAGCTACTGATTTCTATAGCACCCATTCCACACCATTTCCCACATGTACACTGGATGTTCTAAAATTTCCAGCTTGCTTACGGTACAACAGCTGTTGTACACACATAATTCACATATCCTGTGAGACATGGTTGTATATACAGGCATGTCCAACTGTCACGTACCAGTGCTATTGCCTGTCTATATGATGAATATGTCATATATGTGGCAATAGAGCAATTGTCTCATGTACACATTAAATGCTCGCCTCCCAGCATACAACACTACAGCCTGTGGGGGATGCACTTATGCAGCCCTGCTGGGGGTAATGCTGTCACCAACCCTGACTGCACCTGACAGTCATGTTGGGATGTGTAACATTCGCAACACACCCCACACATCACATAGTCTCACATGATCCCCACCACAGGCCTCACATATGAGGACAACTCGTGCAGTACCTCTCCATACTCTGTGTAGGCACCAGAGGCAGCCCCCATCATGGAACACAACATCACCAACTTATAGCCCACAGATTCATGTGTGCCCATCACATACAGCCAATAGGGTGTTATAACATACACAACAGACCAGTCATAGGTGACTCTCTAGGCGGTCACACTGCAGTTCCACACAGCAGGCTACACAAGGCGATAGTCGCTTACATCTTACTGTTGGGTAACTGGTTCTGCAACATAACCTATGCACCCATGCCACACCTCACCAGGTATGATGTGACTGTCATTCTCCATGTTAGTGTGACTGCCCTGAGATGCCACTTCACAGACTACGTGTGCAGGGACATGCAGTAGCTCACCAGTCTTGTAGCCCTGAATGTGTGGGCCAAGCCCTGGGGAGCATTATGCATTCACCCAGACCCGATACCACTGTACAATGACTGACTGTGTCACTTCAACAGTTGCGTATGCTTCTGCTGTCATTCCACAGGCATCTGGTATCTGTCTGCTTTGACTGACCTGGTCAAACACAATGTTTTGGCACAGATGACCTGCACCTGTCAGCCCTGGCAGTACAGATCACACGTGAGGCTCTTGTTGCTTCTATACTGCCTGTCTTGCACAGTTTCCAATAACAGTCACTGGCAGAACGGGAACTGGCAAGCAAGACATGGGGTCATGTGACACAATGCTTGCATCTTCCTCTTTGACGCACGCAGGCAAGGCAGACCTTATAATGCACCACTCCAATATCTCTGCAGTGACTGGGACCTGCCTCTAGGCTCTGCAGAGCATACCTGCAATGACAGGTTATAGACAGACCATATCTTTCAGGCACATACCTGGACTGGCACACCCACAGCTGAGGTGTTCCCATATCCCACTATGTTGTACACACATCCTGGCTAGTTACTTAGCACAATGCATCAGAGGAGCTCCACGTGCAACTAACTGTATCTGGAACCGCTATACACATTGTAACCAGCTACAGATTCAACAACACACCCCAAGGTTACCAGACCTCATTTGTTGGTGTACTGGACAGTAGGGCTCAGACAGCTACTACTGATGTGTGACTGACACTACCCCACACTTAACTGGGATAGCCACTCATGTACCAACACATCTGTGAGTCATAACCTCCAATGGCTCAACCCATACACACCACCTCCAAGACCAACATTATCCTTGACATGAACACTACCAACATGTGACTGGTGTTCCACACCTGGGGTTATCCCCTCATTGGTGGATTCCAAACATATGCTAATCACCCTTGTTAGCCACATCCCGGCACCACACCCTTCACGGCATACACAGTACATGATTACTACAACACCTACTACAGACGTCTTATGACAGCGGTTGTTGATGTCATGACACCCGTGCAGATGGACAATGCACATACAAATGCTGAAACATACCCCAGTGCACTGCATTAGCATGTACACGACTGCATGGATCATGCTATTCCACACAGAGCCATGATGGTACTCAGCAGATAACAGACGCCACTCTGGTGGTCAAGTTCCATGGACATAATGTACAACAACAGGTGGAGGCTGTTGCACAGTGGTGTACAATCCCATGGGTGGAGTAGCTCACTGGTCAGCCTCGGTAGGGCCACGGGATCCCTCATCACATACTCCAAGACTAGCTACGCAAACATTACTGCGACACATTCCGGGGTGTGCCACAAGGCATTATGGTGGTATGTCAGTAGTCAATGGCAATACCCACATCTGCTGTCACATACAACAGTCACTCAGGAGCATTACAGACCCAGGTGATGTTTATCACACTCCACACAGGTGGCACCACAATGCACCTGTGGGACTATAGTCCTACACACCTGACTGGACTGTTCTGCATGGCTATGGGCACATCATCATGGACGTCATTCACAGAGACATTGTTGGGCTCCGGTCCTGTGATGCCACCCAGGTTGGACTTGTTAGGGCCAGAGCATGGCCCCTACACCTGGTGGACTCCTTTCATACAGTTACCAGGGTAGTTGATGACGGTACGGGGGTCCACACATCCTACATTGTCCTCTCATTGCCTTACAACACCGTTCTCCATTCTGGTATTGACAACATACACATACACCTGCACAGCGTACCCTATGTCTCAGGATGTTATGCAACGTGGCTCATGGACAGGACACACACAAAGAGGGTAGCATACCATAGTACCTACTGCATTTCAGTTACACTTGGCATACCACAGTCCTCAGTCATAGGGCCCCTTATGTTCAGTATATGCTTCCCTGAGGTACAGGCTAGCACAGAGGGACTTTCCCTGCCTAGCTTTACAAACCCCTGCATACAAAGTGCCATGACTGATCCACCAGCTGATACTGACTCTATCCATATGGGTGTCACTGTGACAGATACCTGATATGAATATCATGGCCTCAAGCTGCATGAACATCACCTTTGCATTACACCATTCACCCACTGACTATCACATAGGTGGTAGTCCCCTACATACATGTCACATTGTACATGTTCATAGTACACACGTATGTCACACCCACTCCTGTAGTTACCATATTGCCACTGTGGCGTGGATATCCTTCTACGTGGCCACACTTATCTGTACTGGGTGTGTAGCTGGTACATAGGCACCCATTGTACCTCTGAACCCAAGACTTCTACACACATTCAAGGGTACACCACCCCGTTTAGGGTGTACCTTACACAACAGCTACAGCTTTACATACCACAACATTAACACGCCTTAACGTTTATTGAGGTCCGACAGTTGAAGTATGCGGCTGAACTATGGATGCCACGTCTGTACACATTTGCATACTACATACTCAGGGGTGACCTCTGCTGAACAGACAGGGCCCATGTCCACAACAATATTAATGGATATACTCCACATACATGACATAAGCAAAAGCCACTGTGAGCAACATGCCCATGGATATGTGCACACACGCAACGATGAGTGGGATGTGCTTCAGGGTTACATTCCCAAACCGGACACTCACCATGCTTTGGAACATGAGTCCTATGTACATTACGCAGGGACACTCAGTAGCACTTCATGTGATACCTCCCTTGGTGGTTGGGAGACACATGTACACCAGGTATCACTGCAGTGGCTGTACTGTGCAGAGGTGCAGGTAACACACGGCACTGCTGTTCACAGGACACTACCCTAGAGAGGTGCCACTGGTGTGAACACTGTAGTTGTGCTTACACATACACTTGCCAGACTGCATAGTACCCCACTATGAACCTGTAAAGCTATTACATGTCCTTTGTGCATGGTTACTTGGTAGCCCTTCCATTTAGATTAGCTATCATGCTATTACAATGTCCTGTATCTACCTACAATACTATACATTTCACATATTTTACATAGTATCCCATAATGCAAAGCATACTTGCACAGCGGGACCACCTTACACATGTCATTGTCGTTATATGCCCATACACATGCCTACTGTGACAGTATATCAACATATACTATCCCCTACTATGGCATGTACTTTTTGGACATACCCTACCACTGACGGCGGGTTGTATGGAATTGTTCTGTTTAAAGCACTCATGTAGCATCCCTTGTGGTGTCTGTGATGTGTACCTTGTGGCCCACTGCTGGATGCACAGTTTCTACAAGCTTTAGTATGCTCAGCAAGACGTCACTACATAAATACCTTTTCCCACTTTATGCATTGTGGACACTTTTAATTAATGCAAACCAGGCTATACATACAGTAAATAATTAATACAAAACATGCTATACATAAACTTACATACCAAGTGTTCTACATACCTTGTTATCATTCCAGACTTTCGTCTCTATCTCTCTCACACTGCTTATCTCTCTCACACTGCTTAAACAGGTATATGGTATGAGCATACGGTTTGAATGTCTGGCAAGTCATCCTTATATACGTTGGTACCTGTAACATGTGGCTTCCTGCCGCCAGTTGGTGTTCCTGAGTGACAAATTACTTGCACATCAGCTGTGCAGCTACTCCATTCACCAATTATGTGGCAACAGTGGGGTATAATTGAATTCTCCACTTGGGCATTGCCCATTTGCCCTACCTTCGGGGAGACAGCTTGTATTGTGTTTTGTTGTGTGTAATTGCAACTGCTATGTGTAGAGACAAGTATACTTTGGATTCATGTCCCCGTGGATTGTGTGTGACAGCTAGAGTATGTGGCTCAACATGTGGGTGTACCTGTCATTCCAAATGTCTTATAATGGACTATTGCAAACAAAACTTGTAACATCACCATTTGTTCCATTATACAACGGCTACAATTATGCATGGCGCCTTTAATTGTGTCTCTCACAAGGTATGTTGACGGTTCTGCAGATGTAATTGACTGACTGGATGTTTGTGCTGTTATTACAGTCTGTATTGCTATAGTTTCTAGTGTGGGGGATGTCGGTGGGTGTATGTAGCATATACATGTGTGGGAGGCTTGCATTTCTACATATTCCATATATATGTGTGTGTGGGCTCTGTCCCTAATTAAAGAGCTATCAGTTAGTAGACTTATGTTAAGGGATTTTACATTGGACCATTGTTAATTTGTTTCTATATAGTATGCAGGTGAGGCTGATACTTCCTTACCTCCGGAATTGCAGCGATATGTAAAGGGATATGTCTAAATGACAGCTATCCCATGTATTTCTGTCCCAGATATTTGCAGTCATTGCGGTTGTGTTGGTAACAGAACCTCTTTGCCATGGGTTGCCACCTTTTCATATGGCCATTGCTGGACACTTGCGGGACACACAGCAGTGTTTACAGGCTGACACATAGCCACGGTCAGTACACAGGACAGCACATACTTATATCCTCAATACATATCTATTGTTGTGGGACTTTGGCTACTTATCATATTGCATGTAACATTTACATTTCTTACATACAGGCATAACTATTTAATGCAACTATTACATAATATATGGGACATAATAATGTCCTACAATCTCGGACATTTGCCCTTTGTTATGTTTTATGTCAGGACACACCTGCCCAGGGAGGGGCTGTCCCTCCTAATGTGGGATAGGTGGTAACCATATGCCTACGGCTAGCTATACCCACAGCTACCGTAATGATCTACCTCCGAGTTGGCACTAACAGACACACAATGCGGACACGCACACAAACATTACAGTCACATGGAGACGCACACAGCACCCTCGACACACACATACACAGACTACGGCACTCACAAACACAGTTGAACACAGTACCTACATGGACCGCAACACCGGCAGCAGTAACTACATGTCCCTTCATATCGTCATACTATTACTAGTGGTTGTACTGTTCCGATACTGTGTTCTTTCGGTCTTTCAGCCTCGTGGTTACGCGTGTCGGTATGTTATACATTCCATAGTTGGCGGCGGTATCCTATTTATTTGTACCTCCAGGGTGTTATGAATGTCATTGACCTATCTATATATATTTGCAGATATCGTTGAATCCGTATATATCAACATATATTACTCTATCACCCTTTCTATCTGTATTATATATATATGTATATATGTGTACATATATATATATATATATATATATATATATATATATATATATATATATATATATATATATATCTGACAGGGAAAGTGACAGGCAAGCTACACCTTTCATTGTGTACTTGTCGGTGTATATGTTTCCTGGACTCCGCACGTTTGTGTCTGTACCTGTCACATTACACACCTGCCATAGGTTAGGGTTACCAGCTGTCCCACTTTGCGAGGGGCAGTCCCTCTTTGGGCAGTTGTGTCCTGCAAAATATTTGTAAACATGGCAAATGTGCTGAGATTGTAGGACATACTTATTTCCTATAGTTTATGTAATAATTGCATAAAACAGTTATTCTGTATCTGAACCACCTATATGTTATAGAAACAGAATAAGTAAGTCAACATTACAAGAATAAGTATTTATCTAGGCAAAACAGTGAAGTTCTAATTTTCGTACTGGCCGGGTGTATGTGTCGGCCTGCAGACATCTGACGTATGTCCCACATTGATCATTTGCAGAGGTGGCAACCCTACCATAGGTACATCTTGGCAAGCAATAGTGTTAGGTGATTCTATACATGATTGTGTGCTCTACTCCTGGCAGTGGTCGTTTTACCCTTCAGAGCAGGTGCTATTAGTACAGGGGTGAATAATGCTGGTTTCACCTGTTCTGGACATCACTGACCGTGATCTGCGTGGTATTCGGAGAAGCTTATCCCTGTTTCGCGCATATCCGTATAGTCATATTTAAACATTGCTTACCAGCAGTGGGCAACTCATATTCCCACTAACGTGTGCTAAACATGAGCTGATGACCTGCATTTGACATGCATTACTCGTGCCTTCGGGATTACGTTACATCCCTTGCAGGATGTGGGAAAGGGAACATGCACAGCGGTCACTGCATTTAACACATGGATATCTGGGATATGTATACGTGTTATGTCATTTTGTCCGTGGAGTATACTACGGCTGTTACTCAATACTGCACTCACATGGGTAACTCAGTTTACATATTGATGAGTCCAGTTAATGGTGTGTCCATGTGATGTTTATTAGATGTGTTTCGGCATTGGATATGTATATCACAGTGAGCCACACACGATACTGTGCTACACCTTCAAACGACCGTAGGTGGGGCATGCTGGGGTGACTAATACCTGTCATGGGTACAACCCATGCCTTGACACAACATCCATGATTTTATTATGTGGAGCCCCTCATTAACGCAGCAGGGACTCCGTGATGAGTGTGTGCAGAACAGTGCTTACACACATGTGCTCCCGCGATTGCCTCTGCTCCACTAAGCGACAGTTGGTTACTCGATGTTGTGGTGACAGAAGACACTGTTTGCCCCATTTGGTGTATGGCCTCTGACAATCGGCCGTATACCTACCGATGTACCTGGGAACCTATACACACAGCACCACCATATGCTGATAGGCGCATGTACTGTTCAGGTGTTGACATTTCATGTTCCAATAGCTGTTGTGTGTACAATGTTTGAGGGCTGCCTATGTAGGATTCACACAGTGGGCCACCTATACATTACAATTTACAGGTGGTTGTGTTTGTGTGCCATCCATTTTACTGTGTGTGCAGGTGGAGAGGTGTGTCAGTCCGTAGGGGCCTACACTGTCAGAGCATGTGTTATACGTTCCCTCTTTGCCAAGGCGTAGGCATATTGGGCATGCCTCCGTCTGCCTACTGGGGCTGGCACAGTGTGTTCGTGGTCTGAATCCCTCTGTGCCTGTGATGACCTTGGCAATTGCGGTGGGCTATGAGGGCCTTCACCATTTTGTCCCTGCTGCAGCTGTTTCCGCAGGATCATATTATGTAGCATGGCATATACTATGACAATGTGTGCACACATGCCTGGAGAGTACTGCAAGGCTCCATGAGATCCTGAACACACGCTCTATGATGATTCTGGTTTGTGCGTGCGCCTCATTATGGCGTTCTTGCATGGGTGTGTGTGCATTTCTGATGGGAGTCATCATCCACAGCTCCAGTGCATAGCCAGCATCCCCCACAAGGTGGCCATGTGGGATGTCCCCCCTGACAAATACCTGATACAGCTGTGAGGCACGCCATATATGGGAGTCATGGTAACTTCCAGGGCTGCCAGCACACACATCCATGATAATGCCCTGGGCATTGCACATGACCTGGCAGTTGATAGTGTGGAATCCCTTGCGGTTTATGTAGCGCCTACCATACTGACCGGGTGGTGACTTGATTTGCATGTTCGTGCAGTCTATCGCACCCAGTACCTCCGGGTAGTGTGCCACACGGTGGAAGTGATGCATATTGCTGGCCAACTCCTCCTGAGTTCAGGGGAAGTATATATGCTCATTGGCATGTGGTAACATGGCATCCAGGAACTGGTGTAGTACCCTGGATGCCGATGCCTGTGAGATCCCCATTATATCTCCAGTTGGCCTTTGAAAGGTACCTGTGGCTAGTATTCCAAGCTTACACATACCTTCATGTCCACTGGGATGGGTTCCCCTCTTTTGTTTCTGGTTCTCAGGCATGACCAGCACAGCTCCACTATTTGCTGTAAGATGTCCCTGTCCACCCTGTAACGCTCTACTATCTCCAGATCATGTAGCCGCTGGAAGGTTACCCTTGGTCTGAACACTCTTCTCCTCCTCCAGGGCCTGAGGTGGTTGTCGGCATCCTCCTCCACAACATCGTCAGTCTCTAACACATGCTGATGAATCACAGCTATGGTAGCTCCCAACATGTACATTTTAAAAGTTCCCCGTGTGTTTACATCTATGCTGCAGTGTTTGGGAATACACAGGTGTATGTAGGGTGCTGTCACATTTTATACTATTGTGCTGTGAACACCAATGATGTCATAGGATGTGTATGTACAATCGTAGCTACAGGGTATCTTATGTGTTTTACTACTGGAGCTACTATTGTGATGCCTTTGGTGTTGAATTACATTTGGCTGCTGTGGATTACCTCTTGACCTTCCCTTTACATTTCTGTATGTTCCACCTACCATTTTCTGGCATGCATCCAGCAGCCTGCTTTCATTTGTACTTCCCTAGACCAGGCTTATCATGCATAATGTGTGCTATTGCCAGTCTACTGTCTGTTTGCTTTGCTATGACAGATCTCCTATCTTTGCAATCCAATGCCTCCCCTCCTTTCTTTGCATTCCAATGCCTCCCCTATCCTGTTTTGCAGGTTTCTGCGAGCAGACTTGTCAGCTGCCATCGATTGGCCACCGAGGTGATTGGTGTTAATTGCTCATTAGTACTCCAGTTACCCTACTTCGGCATTTCCTTCTTTTCTTCCCCTGACCTTCCTATTTGTGCTATTGTTCATGGCACATGCATCCGCTTACCGGGTTTCGGGCATGTTTTCATCCCCGTACACATGCGCTTTCGGGCACCATGTTTGCTCTCAGCTAAACGATTCTATACCTTCCTCCCCACCCCTGTCCTGCAGCTTTGCTTAGCAACGGCCAGGCCAGATTTGCATTGCTCCAATGTGCTTAATGCTATGGTGGCACACCCCTCTGCTGATGTCATGTATCTCCTCTGAGCCACTCCTCAGTGTTATAGTGCTGTGCCGTATGGTACAACCTTCATCCGACAGGACGTTTGCGATTCAGTATTACCTGCCTCATTTGCATGGCATTGACTACTAATTCATAGTTACCACGCCGAACACTGTCGCAGGCCCTTAGCAACCCTTGCACCTTGGTTGTGGTGTTCCATGCCTACCATTGTGTATTATGGTGTAAACCTGATTTGTATTACATTGCGATTTTATGACATTTTTATATAATTTCTTTATGTTCCTGTTTGCGCACACATGCCATGCAGTTGTACTGTGTGTTACTGTGGTCATGACATTAAATGTTGTTTTTTAGGTGTTGTGCATCTTTTCTTATGCCATTGGCTGTGTATTTAGCCATTAGCATATGTTAACTTTGTAATACATGAGTCTGGTCCACTTCCATAGCTCCGATGTTCTGTTTTGGAAAATGTAAACCATGTTTTTTGGTTTACATTTCCGTGGGCTTATGCTACGCCTGCACCACTTCATGAATCTCTATCTACCTTCATTTGCATGGTGCAACACTGCGCATGGGGTGATTAGCATACCTATGCTGTGGGCTGCGCAGTTCTGGCATACGCCAGTAGTGCACGTGGAATTGGATCGTACCTGATTCACTCGACAGCCATATTTGGCATTATTCCACCTACGCTACGCCTGCGCCTGGCGCAAGCTTCATGAATCCCGGGGTAAGACATTTCAATACTTCCTTGTGAATATATATTTTGACTTTTACTGCAGTGTCAAGAACTGTCTTTGAAATCTGTGCAGTACCTCACTTCTTTCAAGTCATTCATTTTACAGTTCAGATTATATTTTGTCAAAATGTCAATAGCATTTCAAGGGCACATTTAATATTTAAACTGATATTTTAAATGAATAGCTATCAGTTACCAAGTAAGTTTGTACAGAGTGTGAGGTAACTGCAAAGATAACATGTTGCAAAAAGTAATATGTATCTTTTCATATGTTCTAGAGACTGACAATTTCAAGTAACATATAAAATGAAACTTTTACAGTGCAGACAGCTTGTGAAATCAGCATGTTAAACTGAGTAATACTTTTTAATCAAGCAGCTACATTTAAGTACACATGTAGTTTGGGAACATTTCAGTTGTGTTTCCAGGAATATGTAATCCTATGAGGATAAATCATAAAATATTTACAAATAGTCCTATTATGTATTTTTTTCAATAATTTTTATTTTTATTTTTACATTAATAAATGTCACAAATAAAAACTATCTTACAACAACATGACCGTATATATATATATATATATATATATATATATATATATATATATATGTTATACATTGATGTTAAATACCACAGGATATAGGTTGTACAACATATCTATTTACACTATGTACATAGATGCTTTCACTGTTAGTTGCACAGTTATATAGACAGTATATACATTCGTAATATCCAAGTTATTATTTAATATCTAAACTTGTATGTGTTCTTTGGTTCCATTATAGTGTATTTCTAAGTTGCTGTGTGATGAATTATGCTAATATGATATTAAAGTTTTTTTCCCAAATTTCTCTGGATTTCATGTTTTTGTTTTTTTTATCTATTAATATTTTACGAGCTAAAAGGTGTTGTATAGCTACTTGTTTAAAACCCTCCCAAGAGATATTTATCGTATCTAGCCATTTAAAAGCTATATACAGTTTAATTAGTAGGAAAATTGTTAAAAGTGTATTTGCTTGTTTTCTTGGTATGTTGGGTGGGAGAATGTGTAATAGAGTGAATTCCCAAGTTAATGTTGATATTTGATAACCTGTTTTTTGTAATTGTACCTTGAAAGAGTTCCAGAGTTTATAGACACATTTACAGCTCCAAAATACATGGAGTAAGTCAGCTATCTGGTCCTTACAGTGTGGGCAGAAAGGTGATTTTGATGTGTTAAATTTGTGTAGGTTTGCAGGTGTAAAATAAGCATTATTACTGATCATGGGCTGAGTGTATGCTAACTTTTTGAGGGGTATAATCTTCAGTGTTAGATTGATTGCCAGGCTTATTTGCCGATCATCTATGAATGGTTTAATTTTTCTCCAGTAGTTAGAGAAGAGGAGGTCTTTCTGGTATTTGATTTCATTTATCATTTTATATGAATTAGTAATAGTTTTCTTTGTTGTGATAATAGTTTTCCAAAACCTGCTACAAGTTTCTATGCCACTATTGGTCATAGTAACATTTTGGAGGTAACTGGAATACAGTTCTTTGATTTGTCTTAGGATTATTATGTGTGATTTAGGGAGGTTTAAGTTGGTCCTCATTTTTTGTACTGAACAGTTAAGGTAGGGATAAATATATTCGATTGTTTTATCTTTCAGTCTGGGAAAAGGGACTAAGTCCAGTATCTTATTGTTTATTTTTAAATTTGGGGTTTTTATGAAGGGATTATAGTATTGTCATGGCTTGTCTAAGGTTCAGGAATTGAAAGAGTTTTTGTGCTAAGTTGATAGAATGTTTTAAGGGCTCTATAATGTTATAAGTTTGTATTTCTTTCTGCTTCAGGAATGGAAGTGCTTTGGGATTGAAACCTAGAGCTTTAATATATCTATAATAGATTGTCACCCAAAGAGGAGACCAATTTTCCATTGACGGGTTATGTTCAGCTATTCTTAATATTCTGTTAGTGTTAATGATTGAGTAGTACATTTTAAAATCTGGTAGATTTAGTCCTCCTTTGCTTTTGGGTAGTGTTAATTTTGGATAGGAGATTCTGTTTTTTTTTTGGGTTCCCATATAAATTTTTCTAGGAAGGTATGAATTTGTTTGAAGAATTTATTATGTATTGTTGTCTGTGGGCGGCCACGGTGGTGCAGTGGTTAGCATTGCTGCCTCACAGCAAGAGGTTCTCCGGTTCGATCCTCGGCTGGGGTGCCTTCTGTGCGGAGTCTGCATGTCCTCCCTGTGGTCGCGTGGGTTTCCTCCGGGTGCTCCGGTTTCCTCCCACATCCCAAAGACATGCTGCAGGTGGATTGGACACTCTAAATTGGCCCTAGGTGTGTGTGTGAGTGTGCCTTCTGTGGAAGGTTGGGCGCCGGGCTGGCAACTCGACACCGTAAAACTCCATTGCCATTCAATGTGCGGACAAGGTGATCCGCTGTGGCGACCCCTAACCGGGAAAAAGCCGAAAGAAGAAGAAGATTATGTATTGTTGTCTGTGATGTCATGAATATATACATTAGTCTAGTTAAAATGTTCATTTTGATTATTGATATTTTGGCCAAGAATGGTAGTTTTACGTTGTTCCATCTTTTACAGTCTTGCATTATATTTTGCCATTTAAGGTTTACATTGTGTTGGTAGAAGTCTTTGTTATTCTGGAAAAAGGTGATTCCCAGATATTTAGTTTCTTCTTTTATTTTTATTGTGTTTAACAATGGTATTAGTGAGATAGGTTTGGGTGTTTTTAGGGGGAAAATATTAGTTTTATTGAGGTTTAGTTTGTAGTTAGACATAGTCGAGAAATGCTCAGTTGCAGCTATTATTTTGTTTATATCTGAATTTGGTGTAGTGCAGTATATGTTCAGATCATCCGCAAATGCAGTGAGGTATATTTTGAAGTTGTGTGTTGATGGAGGATTGTGGTATGTGTTTTGTTTAATGTATAGAAAGAGTGGTTCTAGGTATAGTTTAAACAGGAAGGGTGATAATGGGCATCCTTGTCTTGTTCCATTTTTTTATTAGGATCCTATTTGACCAAGTTTTATTTATATATAGAGATGTGTATGGGTTGTTATAAAGAGTTTGGATGATCTGAATGAAGTTATTGGGTATATTAAAGAAGGGTAGTGTTTGGAGTAAGAATTCTAGATTAACCCTATCAAATGCCTTGTGGGCATCCACTACCATTGTCTAGATGTTGATATTGCATCGGTTAGCATAGGATATTAGTGCATCTAATGTTAATGTATTGTCACTAGTCTGTCTATGTGGTGCAAAACCGGATTGTTCTGCAGAAATGATTTTCTCTATCAGATTTTTCATTCTGTTTGCAAGTATAGAGGTAAATATTTTAGTATCTATATTTAAGACGGAGATGGGTCTGTACCTGTCAGGGTTTTTGGGATCTGTGTGTTCTTTTAATATAAAGATGATTTTAGAGGCATTAAAGTGGATATCATTTGTTTTATAGCTTATTATGTAATTCAGTGTATAGTATAGTAGTTTGGCTATCAAGGGGACAAATGCTTTGTAAAATTCTGATGTGAGTCCATCCGGACCCGGAGCCTTATGCGCTTTTAAGTGTTTGATTGTTGTAATAATTTCATTGATGGATATCGGTTCAGTTAGTTTTTTTTGTTGGTCTAAATTGAGTTTAGGGAATTTCAGCTTTTGAAGGAAAAGAGTTCTATCTTCCTTTGAGGTTTGTAATATTTGTGCTCCATATATTTGAGAGTATATTTGTTCAAATGTTTTAATAATGTCTTCATTTTTTGTGTAGTTTTTGTCTCTGTAGTTTATTTCTGATATATTGGAGGCATTTTTGTGTTGGGAGATAATTCTGGCTAGAGCTCTAGATGGTATTTGGGCTTCTTCTGCGTAAGTGGCTAACATTCTGGCTTCATAAAGAGATAGGTTCCTGGTTTCTAACATATATAGATCCCTTTGCAGTTTTAAAAGTTCTGCTTTTGTTTGGTTCTTAGGGTTATTTATTAGTTCTTTTTCAAGATGATCTATTTTCCCTTTCAGTATATGTTCCTCTTTCCGTTGTATTTTTTTATAGTATGCTGCTTTTTTGATAAACAATCTTCTAATTTCTGCTTTAGTTGCAGCCCATTCTATGTCAGTTGATACTTGGGAGTTAGTGATATTTGTAAGAGCTATTTTTAGTATTGCTTCTGTTTCTTTTATTACATCCATTTTGGAAAGTAAATTAGGGTTTAATGACCAATTATGACCCCTATTCTCTAAATATATCTTTTTGTCCCAGTTAATGTTCAGTGTGATTTTGGAGTGATCTGAAAAGAACCTGGTATGTATAGTTATTGTTGGGTCCATGTTAATGAATATGTCAGAGATTAAGAAGAAGTCTATCCTTGACCACATTTTGTGGCATTGTGAATAGAATGTGAATTTCCCTGTTTTATCTGCACCGTTCCCATATTTAAAAGGGTCATATAGTTTGAAATCTTGTTTGAGTTCATTAAGGGCTAATGTGGCTTGTTTATTATGTGATTTGGTCAGATTAGATTTATCTGTTTCTAGGTTTTGATATGTGTTCCAGTCACCTCCAATTACTAGGTAGTGGTCTTTAAATTGGTTTAAGGTTGGGTATAATGACATAAAAAAGTGTTGTTGGTTATTACAGGGTGCGTAAACATTAAGTACCAATATAGGTTTTGGTATTGTAGGACTACTAAATGTTATGTAACACCATCTTCCCTCCTTGTCAGCTTTGGTTTTAAGTATTTTTTCCTTAAATTGTTTTTTAATTATTATGGCAGCCCCAGCACTGTTTGTTCTCCCTTCTGAAGCTATAATTTGACTTATCCATTTCTTTCTGCTAATTTTTGCCCATTGCTCTGCAGTCAAGTGTGTTTCTTGTATTAGTATGATGTTGGCTGTGGTTTTTAATGTAAGGTGTAAGAATAGCTTTCTTTTCTTCTTGTTTTGGAGCCCTTAAACATTCCATGATTCTATTTCCCACATTTATTTATTAGGTGTATTCCATAGATATGCCATGTATATTAGTTTTGTTTTGTTATCTTTGTATGTGTTACTGTGTGATGGTTTAGGAAAGCATCTATTTATCCCTGTCCCTACTCTGTGCCTAACCACTATACCTCTGGACCAGGAATAATTGGGGGGGTGAAGGTTCGTTATATGGTTTACCTTTACGTCTAATCTTGGAATGTGTTTTCTTTTTAGATATAGATTTAACACTTAGTATCCCCCTGTGTTACTATAAACAATGTGGACAAAGCTGAACAAACTAGTTCCCTCAACAAACACTGCTACTTAATATCCCTAGCCTCTTCCAACATATTATTTATACAATTATGGTATTGCATTTAAGGTACAGCATGTGTTGTTTTTGTCTTGTGACTAATTCTTTCTAATAGTATTTTTAAAACAGCACATTGATATACATTTCTCAGTAAATTATAGCAATATATGTACCATAGTAATATTGTTAAACAATCGTGTCATTTTTACATTTTTCTTTCATTTGACTTCTTTTTCCTCCCCTTTATTTATTCAGATTTCGGCCTTCTTTAGTGCCTGTAATGTTTTTCCACATCAATCTGTGTGGGTTATAAAATATATACTTGGCACCTATTTATCAGAGGCAGGAAGTATAGAGAGACATTAAAAACAAAAAACAAAAAAAAAAAAACAGCTTAGCTAAACAGTCCTTCTGCTATAGTTAACATATTAAGGCTATATTTACATTACCCCAAGATTGTTAGGTTATTTTATTATTTTCCTGAGATTACTTCTCTCCAGGATCTTTTAACACATTTCTAGTATTTACATAAAACATTTAACAATTTTTCCCCTTTTTTCCCAATATTAATCTATGAGCTAGCCTATTTCTGACAGTTTATTTCTTGCCTATTATTTAAGGCTGGATTTTCATTCACCTACACAGTACTGGGTGTACTGTTTTAGTTAATGGTTCACTTCAACAGTACCTTATTTCTTCAAGGTTTTGCTTGTAGGTTGGTTGACATCTGTGGTGCAGCTTTCTTCTTTTAGCTGGTGCAGATCAATTTTCATTTTTCAGGCAGTAAAATCTTTTGGAGCTTGCTGAAATCCATTTTGACTGACTGTTCTTAATGGAGTCCTCAAAATCATAGGGGGACTGAATTTGCAGACCAATGTCCCAGAAGGGGGCTCCTTCCTATATTTGTGCATTGGAAATGGCTGCACTTCCTTTTCTTGTGTTCCTCATAGATCACATAATTGATTTAAGGGCCTAGACAGCAAGGGGAAGCTTTCAGAGTTGGATCCCAGCTAGAGTGCTCGTGAATGGGGTCGTTTTTTCACCCAAGGGTCCTTTATCGTTTTTTTGTGGATTTATTTCACTTCTGAAGGTGGAATTTGCTTGAAAATGGCCAGGAATGTCTCTTTTGCCTCTTTGGGGTTAGTGACCATGTATTTAACCTCTTTGATGCAAAAGATTAACTGATTTGGATATTTCATCTGGAATCTAATTTTTTTTCTATTAGGAACCTGCAGTATGGAGATATTAGTTGTCTTGCTTGCCTTATTTGTATTGGGAGGTCTTGAGCAAAGGAGATTTTATTATTATTCCAGGTGAATGTGCCTTTTTTCTTTGCTGCCAGTATGATTTTATTTACAACTCGGTAGTTTAATATTTTAATATAGACAGGTCTTGGTTTCAGTGGGAGTTTATTATTTGCTTGATTGTTGGTATTAGATTGTTATGAAGTACAGTTTCAGGTATTCCTCTGATGATGATATTGTTCCTTCGAGATCTTGCTTCCAGGTCTGTTATTTTTGCTTGAAAGTTTTGTATTTCTTTGTCATGAGCATTAGTTCTTTGAGAAATAGAGTCTATTTTTATTTTATTTTCTATTATTTTGGACTCAGATTTTTCCATTCTGGATAATATTTGGCTGCATGAGTCACCAAAGGTTTGAAATTGTAATGATAAGTCCTTTATTGCTTGCTGGATAGGTAATAAGGCAGATTTCATGACTTCCAGATTAGCTGGCTGGTCTGTTTTGGATTTATTTGTAGTTTTAGAGTTGTCAGTTTGTTTAGTTGTCTTTTGTCTTTTTGAAGTTGTGTCTTTCTCAGGTGAGGCTAGTACTGAGAATTTGGTCTTAGTTATTGTTGTTTCCATATTATTTTCTTCTTTTGACATCTTGCTGTATAGTCTTTTACCAATCTTGCAGTCAGATGCAGGGCCTTAGTAACACATGGCTAAAGCTGTTATTCAGAAATCTTAGTTAATCCTGCTGTTTCTGAGCTGAATCTGTCACTTTTTCTTCCTCTTTTTTTTGCTGGATGATATTAGCAGTAAATATCTACAGTTATTTCTGTATTATTAATTCTGCGTTGCCTTCTGGGTTTGTTTTAATCCAGGGTATATCAGAGACCTAGGTGACAGCAGTGCTCACAGAACAGCGGCCATTTTGAACTCCCCTGTTATGTATTTATTTTACCTTGCTTAGGTTGTTTTTTTCATTTTAATAACTAAACAATATTACATTTCCTTATTATTTGTTATCTTTGAGGCTAAATGCACTTCACATGTTCACAGTGTCCTTAGAAACTGTAGCAATTGTTTACTGTTGCTATGGCAATGCAAATAGAATGTGAAGAAAGCTTCAATTCTCTTAACCAACAAACAGTACATTTTTCCCTCCTTTTTTATGTATTTGTTAATACTAAAAGGAAATAATTCAAAGGACATATGTACAGGAATGGAACGTTTCAGAGTTAATCACACACATACCAATAAGCATAACAGTGACTATCATTAATCTAATGAATATTGTAATAACAATTAATTAAGTTCACTATTCCAATTAGTCTACCTTAAAGCATGATTATTTTAGACTATTATTTATCTATGTATAGATAGTGAGTTATTAAATATATACGGACTATATTAGTATAGTAAATAGGAGAGAATTTAGAAAAGGAGATGATGCAGTTAAAATAAATAATGAGAAAAGAAAGAAGAGAGAGAAAGAAAAGAGAAAATTAAGAGAAAATACACAAATACAAAACAGCTGTTCCGTGATTCTGATTGCATCTTTGTAGCTGCAAGATGCCAACTAAGTTTAATTACAGATTTGGATTAGAACTTTATGAAGAATATGTTTAATAGTATGCATATTATGTATATTATGGATAAATACATGTTATAGTATGCATATTATGGAGAAATTGATTTGTTTTATTTTGTACTACTCTGTTATCAGCCATACACTTTAAATGTGGTTGCTGACCTCCAAATCCATTGTCAAACCATGTCTTTTTGCTGTTAATCTTAACAGGTGTGTGTAAAATGATTTAATGGATAATATTTAAAAAAAGAAGCTGTAACACACCTGTTAAGATTAACATCAAAAGACATGCCCCCGGATTCACGAATCCTCTATGTAAGACTAAATAAGTCTTACTCGGAGACTGCAGTTGAACGGTACGACGTCAGCATGCCATGAGTATTCATGAGGGCACGCTGACTCCACTCCAAGTCTAACATGGACCATGCAGGAAAGCAGGTGGCGTGTCCGACTGCTGAGCAGTCCAAAGGTCCACGCCCCTGCAAGTGTCTGAATTGTAAAATGTCAACACACAAGAGCGAGTCCACTTAAATGTCCACATACCCAACACCACGCTCCCTGATGAGTCCCACCACTCCCTTTCCTATTTTATGTTTTAAATTAGTATATGAAATAATTCCTGACATATATGATTAAAATTTTACTAAAAAGCATTGAAATGGCCTATGTATCAGTGAACAAAATGTGTATTTATAAAGGATCCTGACATATAATTGCATGCAGTTAAGCAACGCTTTACCCAGCGCAATATAGTTGTCTGTAGTTAAGCAGCGCTTTAGCCAGCGCAATATAGTTGCCTGTAGTTAAGTAGTGCTTTACCCAGTGCAATAGAGTTGCCCATAACTAAATAGCACTTTATCCAGCGCAATCGGTTTGCACGGAGGTGAGCGCCACGCCAACCAGCTCACCATAGGGCAATGTGGAGCAACGTAGACCAAAGTTGCCTAAACACAGCCACACCCCCTAGCCTGTCTGGACAGTAGTAAAATAAAAAGCAATGACAAGGTTCGAACCCGGGACACTGTGCGCCATAATCAAAGTACTGAACCACTAAGCCATGACAGCTTAGGATAAACAGCCACTGTTAACATACATATACTTATAAATGGTAGATTAAGCATTGCTAAGCAGGTCTGCAGTCAGCCGAGAATTTTCATAAATGGCCAATCACAAAAAAGTGCGGGAAATGTGGCATATGTAAGCTCCATAGGCGGGAATACTCACCATAACTGATTGTAGCTCCCACCTGCAGTTAGAATGGCTGGTGCTGGAGAAGGTACATGCTTTTGAGCACAACGCTGGGGCATCAAGGAGTCAAAATACATGGTTTGGCTCCTTGTCCACTGTCATGAGTCAAGACTCCTGCAGGGCCAGTTCCAAGGGATGGAGTACAAAGCAGAGGCTTGGAACCAGTTAGCTCATGACCTCACCAGTGTCACAGGCATTCCTCAGACTGGTGAGCAGGTCCGTCACCACCATGCAGACCTGAAGAAATTGAAGCAGGACCTACTGAACCAATGGATACAGGAGACTTGTGGGATGCAAGATGCCCCACTACTGAGTAGGTAGCCCTGGAATGCAGTATGTACGACATGCTAATTTATGCTATATAATGGATGGGTATGTCTCAATATCCCTTCATTTACTTCACAGCTGCAGGTGTCCGTGCTGTGAATCAGCAAGCCTATGGAGATAGGCTGCTAAGGCAGTGCCACCAGGCAGGTTAGTAATTATTCTGCATGTATTGTTATATAAAATAGGTGAGAGAGCCTGAGAGAAAGTGTTGTAGCCCAATAATACAGCCATAAAATGCCCTGAATAATTCCTCTGCATGTACTGTTATATAAAATAAGTCAGAGAGCCAGAAAAAGAGTGTAGTAACCCATTAAGAAAGGTAAAATATGCCCAGAATAATATCTCTGCATGTACTGTCATATAAAAAGAGTGTTCTAACCTATTAATAAAGGTATAATATGTCTTGAATATGTCTTCCATATGCACTGTAATATCAAATAAAGGAGAGAGCCTGTGGAAAAGTGTGTAATGTAATTAATAAAGGTATAAAACCTGGAGTGTGTCTGTGTCACTTACTTTGAAATGTTGTTGTACCCTTGCAATATACAAATAGTACTGTTTTAATAAGTGCTGGCAACCCACAGTTGGGCAGTCCCATCTAAAGTGGTTGATGGAAGTGCCAGTAGCTGTGAAGCATATATACAGTCCTCAACAGTCAGTTAATGGCTGGCATGCATAAGTAAATCTGGCACACCAGTAGCTTGTTAATTTGTTCCCCAGAAATGTGGGTGTGCTACATGAAATGTAGGGTTCTGTATAAATTTAACTGAAAATGTCATGTGAATACATCCAGATATGTAGATAAAGAAATATAAATAAAATCAATAACTATGTAGCTGTAACATCTGCATCTTGGACAGTTAGTATGTCAGATATAGGTCAGGTATATAATGAACTAGCCAAACCGATTAAACAGCCTAATGCATGTTGGCAAGTGTAATAATACATGTAGGGGATATACACCTGCAGTCAATAGGAATGTAGTGTAGACTAAAAGTACTTATAAGATGTTAATTGAGGTTTCTTTCTACACCCTACTGTATGTGCATAAACAATGCAATTCCACACCTCAGTGGGTATGTGTAATCTCAAAACATTTGTTGGGACATATGTCCTATTGTTCTATAAATATCTGCATTCACTTTGATGCATGTGCCCTATTCAAACACCATGATCATGGTGGCCTGTTGCCACCAGTCATCCCTGCATGCTGTTGGAATGTCCACTGTCATTCAATATATGCATATGTTATGCTTGCTGTTCAACTGTTGGAACCTTGGTGTGTTGGGTTAATGGAAATATTACTGCATGCTGTTACAACTAATTGGAATGCTGTTGTTTATGTTGTAATTAAACATGTCTAATCACAGAACGTATGGGAAGGCCGGTCCCAGTGGACCCACCTGTCCCTCCTCAGTTGGCGAGTGCACCTGGCACCAGCAGGTCCGGTGCCCCCTCCTCCGTTGGTCCTCTGCCACCTTCGGGTGGAAGCGCTGCAGGGGATGGGGCTCGTCCCCCCATGCAAGCGTGGGTGGAGAAGGGCCACCTGTCACCCTTCAAAGGGTTTGGGTTGTGGTGCGTAGGGAGATCCAGCATTCAGTCGCTGATCCCCTACACCAGCTCGAGGCAAGAGTGGCACATCTCACAGGTGAGCCTGCCCGTCCTACGCAGCCCACAGCACAGCCATCCTCGGGGCTGTGAAGGTGCAGTGGTGACTGCCCATGGGTGGGGATCTCAGTTCCACTGTTACCATCTGTGGGCTCATGGGCTTGTGATTTCCAAACATCCGTCAGTTGTGTTCATCCACCACATGTGTCATACACCGCCCCTGTATGCGTCTTGTTTGTCTTGTCTCTTTACCTTCCCAACCTACCTCCCAAATATAACTACTTCCTCTACCTCACTTTCCACTCTCATATGAAAAAAAAAAGGGGCAATCTGTACCCACAAAATAATTATGCCCCATAGAAAGCTGCCTATTTCGCACACATGTCCACTGGACATGTAAACTGATAATTATGATTGGCAGTACAACATACTTTGTTGTCCTTACCCCTCTCCCAGGTGTGGAAGGTTTCAAATTTCACTCCAAATGTATTGCATATGCACAGCTGTTGCTGGTAAAGAAATGGGCAGCTATGGACCTTCGCTACACCCGTCCTGCACATCCTGAGTTATT